>NC_041713.1:19745463-20045463 GCF_900700375.1 Denticeps clupeoides | reverse complement strand
TAAAAAAATAAAATATAAAAACATATCTTAGCAACCTTTAGGATATCTCTTAGTTTACATTTTAACGTATTTACGTTTGATATTAGGAAAGTTCAACATTTTCAGAAGATTTAATTAAAAGTAGCAAACCACTGCTCCCTGGGCGCCTGTCATGGTTGCCCACTGCTCACCAACGGTGGTTAAAAGCAGAGGACACATTTCGTTGTGTCACCATGTGCTGTGATTCACAATCACTTCACTTTCACAGTGGACAGCTGCACTTGAAGTTTCCTTTTCATTGTAAGGATTTTGCTGTTAACCTGTTGTTACTTCTGAATCAAGAAATATATTTGTGAATGGTGTGATATTTATTTGTGAATTCTGAAACTAAACCATCTCCATAAAAGACTGCAGCGCTGCAGAAATACAGGTGCTGGTAACATCCAGGTAGCACGCCGGATTTCTGCCGTACCGACGTGGCTGCAAGAATTAATAAATAAAAATCAGTAAATGACAGTATATCTAAGCGGTGCAATCAGAGGCCAATTTGGAAGGGGGTTTTGGCCAAACAGATACAGCAGTGCCTCACCTGCGAATGTAGAGTGTGTTTTTAAAGCCATGGAAGGACACCAAAGATGTCGATAAGGAGTAAATGGCGGTGGACTCTGGTAGAGGCAGCCCTCCCCATGAAGGGTACAAAGAAACCCACGGGCATGGTCACATGCTTCCCCAGTGGCTGGGTTAATAAGAATAAAGTACTAGTTGTATTTGTTTTGCTCTCTTTTAATTAGAATTTTCTTAATTATACAACAAGTAAGCCTGAGGGGGGCTTATGGATAAGAGATGTGTGACGTTGAGTCTCTGCAGAACTATCTTGACTTCTTTCAGCAGGTATGGGTGATGTCGATGACTTTTCTTAATCACTCTTTCCACATTGTAATTGCTATGCTGCAGTCTTTTCACCCGTTCTTTAAGTGGTGATAGGGTGCTGTGCTGGTTCCTGACAAATTTGTGCTTCAGCAATTCCTTGGCAGTTGGTCTCATGCTTTGGTCCATAGTTAATGCTGACTGCACAAAACTCTGAAATGAGTTAGACCATTCTTTGTTCCCATTAAGCTGTGGAGAGGCTTTTTGTTCTGACCAGAAGGTGTACACTGTTTCAGGAGGGTCAAATTGCAAGGGAAGCCTGGCCTCTGCTAGCTCAATCATGGTGATGCCAAGGGACCAGATGTCACAGTTATGGCTGTAGCCTTTTCCGTGTTCTTGTGCCTGGGATACTTCTGGGGCCATCCATTGAGGTGTCCCAATAGGCTCCTTTTGGTCTTCCCTGTCTTCTATCCGTCCAGTCAAGCCAAAGTCCGTAATTTTTACCTCTCCATCTTCATTAATAATAATATTGTCTGACTTAATGTCCCTGTGCATGTAACCAAAATCATTAAGATATTGTAGACCTTGTAGGACCTCCTTGGCCACGAATGCAATCTCATTCTCTTCAAAGGGCCCTAGTTTTCTGTAAAGGTTGGATAATGCACCAGGACAGCAGAGGTCCATGCATATATATAATTTTTGTTTCCAGTAGTAGATGGCTAAAGGGCTCATAAGATTGTTATGATAGATCCGCTGCATTATTTCCACTTCTTGCTTCGGTGTGATGTCACGCGATCTAAATGGTGTCACTTTAATTGCAAAGAGCTCGCCGGTTTGAAGACCCTTGGCCTTGTACACTTGGCCAAATGAACCATTACCAATTAACTCCTCAAAAAGGAAATCATTGGTTGGGTCTTTAACTTGAATGCCATCTATGACCACGTGTATATCTGTGTCATGAAAATGCTTTTCCTTCTTTACAAGGACATTGGCTTCATAAGCCATTTCCATTGCTTTCAATATGTTCAGAGCTCTTTTCTTTCCTGAATGCTGCCATTGTACTGTCCTGCATCTCTTCGTGATCATTTTGTTGGCTGCAGAATTCTTGGTTAGCAAGTGAGAAACATTACTTGTACCTTTGAAATTCATGAAATCGTCAGTATGTCCCATGCGTTTTCTCTTGAATATTTTGCACTTAAGTTTCTTAATCTGCAGCTTTCTTACTTATATATTCATGGAAAACTTCTTAAATATATACGCTAAAGAAGTTATTACAGATCAACTGCCAATGCACTAAGGTGATTATTTTTAGACATATATATATTTTACTTTTGTTCACCTAAAGGAGTTTCTAAAATGCAGCTTACTGATTGGGTGGTTATGCATAATTATACATTTCCTTTGATCTTTTTGTCACCTAAAGAAGTTTCTAAAATGCAGCTTGCTGTCATTATCATACATGTATTGTGTCAATTTAAAGTTCCCACATTTGAAACGAGTGCCTTTTTTTCCACAGAAAAAAAATTGGTGCTAGTGCCCTAAAACAAGTGAAATAAAGTCGCAGGCTTCACACGAACAACCGACCAAACTGTCATTTAAAAAAATACAGGGGCAAAAAGAACCGGCTATGTAAAAGTGGCAGCTGTGGACGTTCAAAATAGTCCTAGTACGATATAATGATTCAGTGCTGGGATTTCTGTTTAGTGGGAGTGACTTGTGACCCGCTGAGTTCCTGTCTATTGTAATTGCGGACCAGTTCTTGGTTGGTTCACATTTGAGCACCAGCATAGCACCAGAACCGGCAGCTGGCACCAGCGTAGTGGAAATGAGGTTTAAAGTGTGGTATAAAGTTCCTCTCTTACATGAGAACCCAAACCAGGGAGAAACCATAATGCTGTGCTGAATGTGGGAACAGTGTGGACAAAGTACTCAAACTATGGGCTTGAGTTAAAGTGGAGTTACTCAAGGTTCAATTTTACTCCAGTTTAAGTCCTCCATTTAATTTTATACTTGAGTAGATGTACAAAAGTATTTGCCTTCAAACATTAAACAAGTATTACAAGTAACAACATTTACGACATTTATCAAACGCCCTTATCCAGAACAAATTACAATCAGCAGTGACAGGGACTGTAACTTACTCGGGCACTGTGGCTTCAGACCACCTTTATATTTTTGACAGACAGTCTTTGGATGCGGAAAATTGTAGGACTGAATGCTAGCATTGAGTGTTAGTGCTGTGTGATTCATGACTGGCTCCATTACATAACACTTTTTTTCTGCACCAATACAATCTGAATCGCTCACGGATGGGTTAGCACTACTAACTCGATTCAGTGCATCCGGCGGTTCCTCTGGCTGGAAATACTTACTTAAGTGACTCAAGTCACTCACGCAGGCTGGGGCAAAGAGCAATTGTAACACAAGACCATACCAGGCCAAGGGCGGTGTATTTATTATCTCTATATTGAAATCTCTATATTATTGCATTATTGCATGTTCTATGTACAGACTTAGAACAGGAACTATGCAATAATATAGACAGGCTAAAAATGCATTGAGGGTGGTTTAAAGCCTACAGGATTCTATAGGAATTAAGAAATGTCCTCCAGTATGACCCCTAACAAAGCTACTGACAAAGTCAGTAACTCCATTGTGTGCACTATTCTGTGTTTTTGTTACCATCTATGTTTACCATAAAGATTGTGCATAGCAATGTGGAATTACTGTACCTGTCTCCTCAGGATTTCCTAGGTGAGAAGTACTTGGTGGATGTTTAAGCACGAATAGTGTTGGCTGACAACATTGGTCAACCCACTGACAGAGAAGATCACCACATGTGGCTTGATTCAATATGGGAGTCCTTCTGCTCCTCTCCCTCCCCCTTCCCCTTGGTCGTGACATACATACTTGAATAACTTCATCGTTGTACTATCACAAAGATATTGTAAAAAAATAAAATATAAAAACATATCTTAGCAACCTTTAGGATATCTCTTAGTTTACATTTTAACGTATTTACGTTTGATATTAGGAAAGTTCAACATTTTCAGAAGATTTAATTAAAAGTAGCAAACCACTGCTCCCTGGGCGCCTGTCATGGTTGCCCACTGCTCACCAACGGTGGTTAAAAGCAGAGGACACATTTCGTTGTGTCACCATGTGCTGTGATTCACAATCACTTCACTTTCACAGTGGACAGCTGCACTTGGAGTTTCCTTTTCATTGTAAGGATTTTGCTGTTAACCTGTTGTTACTTCTGAATCAAGAAATATATTTGTGAATGGTGTGATATTTATTTGTGAATTCTGAAACTAAACCATCTCCATAAAAGACTGCAGCGCTGCAGAAATACAGGTGCTGGTAACATCCAGGTAGCACGCCGGATTTCTGCCGTACCGACGTGGCTGCAAGAATTAATAAATAAAAATCAGTAAATGACAGTATATCTAAGCGGTGCAATCAGAGGCCAATTTGGAAGGGGGTTTTGGCCAAACAGATACAGCAGTGCCTCACCTGCGAATGTAGAGTGTGTTTTTAAAGCCATGGAAGGACACCAAAGATGTCGGTCGATAAGGAGTAAATGACGGTGGACTCTGGTAGAGGCAGCCCTCCCCATGAAGGGTACAAAGAAACCCACGGGCATGGTCACATGCTTCCCCAGTGGCTGGGTTAATAAGAACAAGTACTAGTTGTATTTGTTTTGCTCTCTTTTAATTAGAATTTTCTTAATTATACAACAAGTAAGCCTGAGGGGGGCTTATGGATCATGATAAGAGATGTGTGACGTTGAGTCTCTGCAGAACTATCTTGAATTCTTTCAGCAGGTATGGGTGATGTCGATGACTTTTCTTAATCACTCTTTCCACATTGTAATTGCTATGCTGCAGTCTTTTCACCCGTTCTTTAAGTGGTGATAGGGTGCTGTGCTGGTTCCCGACAAATTTGTGCTTCAGCAATTCCTTGGCAGTTGGTCTCATGCTTGGGTCCATAGTTAATGCTGACTGCACAAAACTCTGAAATGAGTTAGACCATTCTTTGTTCCCATTAAGCTGTGGAGAGGCTTTTTGTTCTGACCAGAAGGTGTACACTGTTTCAGGAGGGTCAAATTGCAAGGGAAGTCTGGCCTCTGCTAGCTCAATCATGGTGATGCCAAGGGACCAGATGTCACAGTTATGGCTGTAGCCTTTTCCGTGTTCTTGTGCCTGGGATACTTCTGGGGCCATCCATTGAGGTGTCCCAATAGGCTCCTTTTGGTCTTCCCTGTCTTCTATCCGTCCAGTCAAGCCAAAGTCCGTAATTTTTACCTCTCCATCTTCATTAATAATAATATTGTCTGACTTAATGTCCCTGTGCATGTAACCAAAATCATTAAGATATTGTAGACCTTGTAGGACCTCCTTGGCCACGAATGCAATCTCATTCTCTTCAAAGGGCCCTAGTTTTCTGTAAAGGTTGGATAATGCACCAGGACAGCAGAGGTCCATGCATATATATAATTTTGGTTTCCAGTAGTAGATGGCTAAAGGGCTCATAAGATTGTTATTATAGATCCGCTGCATTATTTCCACTTCTTGCTTCGGTGTGATGTCACGCGATCTAAATGGTGTCACTTTAATTGCAAAGAGCTCGCCGGTTTGAAGACCCTTGGCCTTGTACACTTGGCCAAATGAACCATTACCAATTAACTCCTCAAAAAGAAAATCATTGGTTGGGTCTTTAACTTGAATGCCATCTATGACCACGTGTATATCTGTGTCATGAAAATGCTTTTCCTTCTTTACAAGGACATTGGCTTCATAAGCCCTTTCCATTGCTTTCAATATGTTCAGAGCTCTTTTCTTTCCTGAATGCTGCCATTGTACTGTCCTGCATCTCTTCGTGATCATTTTGTTGGCTGCAGAATTCTTGGTTAGCAAGTGAGAAACATTACTTGTACCTTTGAAATTCATGAAATCATCAGTATGTCCCATGCGTTTTCTCTTGAAGATTTTGCACTTAAGTTTCTTAATCTGTAGCTTTCTTACTTATATATTCATTGAAAACTTCTTAAATATATACGCTAAGGAAGTTATTACAGATCAACTGCCAATGCACTAAGGTGATTATTTTTAGGCATATATATATTTTACTTTTGTTCACCTAAAGGAGTTTCTAAAATGCAGCTTACTGATTGGGTGGTTATGCATAATTATACATTTCCTTTGATCTTTTTGTCACCTTAAGAAGTTTCTAAAATGCAGCTTGCTGTCATTATCATACATGTATTGTGTCAATTTAAAATGTAACATAAAAAGGAACCAGAGAATTGACTACCTATTGTATTCACCTATGCTAACAGTAGCATGCTAACATTCAAAATCTTTAACATGTCCCAAACGTCACCAAATTTAATCTGACGCATAATGGACTCCATTAGCATTTTTGACGTTAGCATGTAAACATTAACATGATCATTTTAAAATATGTTACAAACATGTTTAACGTGACACATCGTGGCCACATCCTGTTAGCATTTTATGTTAGCATGCTAGCATTAGTATGTTAATATGCTAACTTTTCAACATGATCCAAATGTCACCTATTGTAAAGGTGTACAATATACACATTTTCTACTGCTCTGGTTCTGGTGCCAGTTCCCACATTTGAAACGAGTGCCTTTTTTTTCCACAGAAAAAAAATTGGTGCTAGTGCCCTAAAACAAGTGAAATAAAGTCGCAGGCTTCACACGAACAACCGACCAAACTGTCAATTTAAAAAAATACAGGGGCAAAAAGAACCGGCTATGTAAAAGTGGCAGCTGTGGACGTTCAAAATAGTCCTAGTACGATATAATGATTCAGTGCTGGGATTTCTGTTTAGTGGGAGTGACTTGTGACCCGCTGAGTTCCTGTCTATTGTAATTGCGGACCAGTTCTTGGTTGGTTCACATTTGAGCACCAGCATAGCACCAGAACCGGCAGCTGGCACCAGCGTAGTGGAAATGAGGTTTAAAGTGTGGTATAAAGTTCCTCTCTTACATGAGAACCCAAACCAGGGAGAAACCATAATGCTGTGCTGAATGTGGGAACAGTGTGGACAAAGTACTCAAACTATGGGCTTGAGTTAAAGTGGAGTTACTCAAGGTTCAATTTTACTCCAGTTTAAGTCCTCCATTTAATTTTATACTTGAGTAGATGTACAAAAGTATTTGCCTTCAAACATTAAACAAGTATTAAAAGTAACAACATTTACGACATTTATCAAACGCCCTTATCCAGAACAAATTACAATCAGCAGTGACAGGGACTGTAACTTACTCGGGCACTGTGGCTTCAGACCACCTTTATATTTTTGACAGACAGTCTTTGGATGCGGAAAATTGTAGGACTGAATGCTAGCATTGAGTGTTAGTGCTGTGTGATTCATGACTGGCTCCATTACATAACACTTTTTTTCTGCACCAATACAATCTGAATCGCTCACGGATGGGTTAGCACTACTAACTCGATTCAGTGCATCCGGCGGTTCCTCTGGCTGGAAATACTTACTTAAGTGACTCAAGTCACTCACGCAGGCTGGGGCAAAGAGCAATTGTAACACAAGACCATACCAGGCCAAGGGCGGTGTATTTATTATCTCTATATTGAAATCTCTATATTATTGCATTATTGCATGTTCTATGTACAGACTTAGAACAGGAACTATGCAATAATATAGACAGGCTAAAAATGCATTGAGGGTGGTTTAAAGCCTACAGGATTCTATAGGAATTAAGAAATGTCCTCCAGTATGACCCCTAACAAAGCTACTGACAAAGTCAGTAACTCCATTGTGTGCACTATTCTGTGTTTTTGTTACCATCTATGTTTACCATAAAGATTGTGCATAGCAATGTGGAATTCCTGTACCTGTCTCCTCAGGATTTCCTAGGTGAGAAGTACTTGGTGGATGTTTAAGCACGAATAGTGTTGGCTGACAACATTGGTCAACCCACTGAAGGAGAAGATCACCACATGTGGCTTGATTCAATATGGGAGTCCTTCTGCTCCTCTCCCTCCCCCTCCCCCTTGGTCGTGACATACATACTTGAATAACTTCATCGTTGTACTATCACAAAGATATTGTAAAAAAATAAAATATAAAAACATATCTTAGCAACCTTTAGGATATCTCTTAGTTTACAGTTTAACGTATTTACGTTTGATATTAGGAAAGTTCAACATTTTCAGAAGATTTAATTAAAAGTAGCAAACCACTGCTCCCTGGGCGCCTGTCATGGTTGCCCACTGCTCACCAACGGTGGTTAAAAGCAGAGGACACATTTCGTTGTGTCACCATGTGCTGTGATTCACAATCACTTCACTTTCACAGTGGACAGCTGCACTTGGAGTTTCCTTTTCATTGTAAGGATTTTGCTGTTAACCTGTTGTTACTTCTGAATCAAGAAATATATTTGTGAATGGTGTGATATTTATTTGTGAATTCTGAAACTAAACCATCTCCATAAAAGACTGCAGCGCTGCAGAAATACAGGTGCTGGTAACATCCAGGTAGCACGCCGGATTTCTGCCGTACCGACGTGGCTGCAAGAATTAATAAATAAAAATCAGTAAATGACAGTATATCTAAGCGGTGCAATCAGAGGCCAATTTGGAAGGGGGTTTTGGCCAAACAGATACAGCAGTGCCTCACCTGCGAATGTAGAGTGTGTTTTTAAAGCCATGGAAGGACACCAAAGATGTCGGTCGATAAGGAGTAAATGACGGTGGACTCTGGTAGAGGCAGCCCTCCCCATGAAGGGTACAAAGAAACCCACGGGCATGGTCACATGCTTCCCCAGTGGCTGGGTTAATAAGAATAAAGTACTAGTTGTATTTGTTTTGCTCTCTTTTAATTAGAATTTTCTTAATTATACAACAAGTAAGCCTGAGGGGGGCTTATGGATCATGATAAGAGATGTGTGACATTGAGTCTCTGCAGAACTATCTTGACTTCTTTCAGCAGGTATGGGTGATGTCGATTACTTTTCTTAATCACTCTTTCCACATTGTAATTGCTATGCTGCAGTCTTTTCACCCGTTCTTTAAGTGGTGATAGGGTGCTGTGCTGGTTCCTGACAAATTTGTGCTTCAGCAATTCCTTGGCAGTTGGTCTCATGCTTGGGTCCATAGTTAATGCTGACTGCACAAAACTCTGAAATGAGTTAGACCATTCTTTGTTCCCATTAAGCTGTGGAGAGGCTTTTTGTTCTGACCAGAAGGTGTACACTGTTTCAGGAGGGTCAAATTGCAAGGGAAGTCTGGCCTCTGCTAGCTCAATCATGGTGATGCCAAGGGACCAGATGTCACAGTTATGGCTGTAGCCTTTTCCGTGTTCTTGTGCCTGGGATACTTCTGGGGCCATCCATTGAGGTGTCCCAATAGGCTCCTTTTGGTCTTCCCTGTCTTCTATCCGTCCAGTCAAGCCAAAGTCCGTAATTTTTACCTCTCCATCTTCATTAATAATAATATTGTCTGACTTAATGTCCCTGTGCATGTAACCAAAATCATTAAGATATTGTAGACCTTGTAGGACCTCCTTGGCCACGAATGCAATCTCATTCTCTTCAAAGGGCCCTAGTTTTCTGTAAAGGTTGGATAATGCACCAGGACAGCAGAGGTCCATGCATATATATAATTTTTGTTTCCAGTAGTAGATGGCTAAAGGGCTCATAAGATTGTTATGATAGATCCGCTGCATTATTTCCACTTCTTGCTTCGGTGTGATGTCACGCGATCTAAATGGTGTCACTTTAATTGCAAAGAGCTCGCCGGTTTGAAGACCCTTGGCCTTGTACACTTGGCCAAATGAACCATTACCAATTAACTCCTCAAAAAGAAAATCATTGGTTGGGTCTTTAACTTGAATGCCATCTATGACAACGTGTATATCTGTGTCATGAAAATGCATTTCCTTCTTTACAAGGACATTGGCTTCATAAGCCATTTCCATTGCTTTCAATATGTTCAGAGCTCTTTTCTTTCCTGAATGCTGCCATTGTACTGTCCTGCATCTCTTCGTGATCATTTTGTTGGCTGCAGAATTCTTGGTTAGCAAGTGAGAAACATTACTTGTACCTTTGAAATTCATGAAATCGTCAGTATGTCCCATGCGTTTTCTCTTGAATATTTTGCACTTAAGTTTCTTAATCTGCAGCTTTCTTACTTATATATTCATGGAAAACTTCTTAAATATATACGCTAAAGAAGTTATTACAGATCAACTGCCAATGCACTAAGGTGATTATTTTTAGACATATATATATTTTACTTTTGTTCACCTAAAGGAGTTTCTAAAATGCAGCTTACTGATTGGGTGGTTATGCATAATTATACATTTCCTTTGATCTTTTTGTCACCTAAAGAAGTTTCTAAAATGCAGCTTGCTGTCATTATCATACATGTATTGTGTCAATTTAAAGTTCCCACATTTGAAACGAGTGCCTTTTTTTCCACAGAAAAAAAATTGGTGCTAGTGCCCTAAAACAAGTGAAATAAAGTCGCAGGCTTCACACGAACAACCGACCAAACTGTCAATTTAAAAAAATACAGGGGCAAAAAGAACCGGCTATGTAAAAGTGGCAGCTGTGGACGTTCAAAATAGTCCTAGTACGATATAATGATTCAGTGCTGGGATTTCTGTTTAGTGGGAGTGACTTGTGACCCGCTGAGTTCCTGTCTATTGTAATTGCGGACCAGTTCTTGGTTGGTTCACATTTGAGCACCAGCATAGCACCAGAACCGGCAGCTGGCACCAGCGTAGTGGAAATGAGGTTTAAAGTGTGGTATAAAGTTCCTCTCTTACATGAGAACCCAAACCAGGGAGAAACCATAATGCTGTGCTGAATGTGGGAACAGTGTGGACAAAGTACTCAAACTATGGGCTTGAGTTAAAGTGGAGTTACTCAAGGTTCAATTTTACTCCAGTTTAAGTCCTCCATTTAATTTTATACTTGAGTAGATGTACAAAAGTATTTGCCTTCAAACATTAAACAAGTATTACAAGTAACAACATTTACGACATTTATCAAACGCCCTTATCCAGAACAAATTACAATCAGCAGTGACAGGGACTGTAACTTACTCGGGCACTGTGGCTTCAGACCACCTTTATATTTTTGACAGACAGTCTTTGGATGCGGAAAATTGTAGGACTGAATGCTAGCATTGAGTGTTAGTGCTGTGTGATTCATGACTGGCTCCATTACATAACACTTTTTTTCTGCACCAATACAATCTGAATCGCTCACGGATGGGTTAGCACTACTAACTCGATTCAGTGCATCCGGCGGTTCCTCTGGCTGGAAATACTTACTTAAGTGACTCAAGTCACTCACGCAGGCTGGGGCAAAGAGCAATTGTAACACAAGACCATACCAGGCCAAGGGCGGTGTATTTATTATCTCTATATTGAAATCTCTATATTATTGCATTATTGCATGTTCTATGTACAGACTTAGAACAGGAACTATGCAATAATATAGACAGGCTAAAAATGCATTGAGGGTGGTTTAAAGCCTACAGGATTCTATAGGAATTAAGAAATGTCCTCCAGTATGAACCCCTAACAAAGCTACTGACAAAGTCAGTAACTCCATTGTGTGCACTATTCTGTGTTTTTGTTACCATCTATGTTTACCATAAAGATTGTGCATAGCAATGTGGAATTCCTGTACCTGTCTCCTCAGGATTTCCTAGGTGAGAAGTACTTGGTGGATGTTTAAGCACGAATAGTGTTGGCTGACAACATTGGTCAACCCACTGACAGAGAAGATCACCACATGTGGCTTGATTCAATATGGGAGTCCTTCTGCTCCTCTCCCTCCCCCTTCCCCTTGATCGTGACATACATGCTTGAATAACTTCATCGTTGTACTATCACAAAGATATTGTAAAAAAATAAAATATAAAAACATATCTTAGCAACCTTTAGGATATCTCTTAGTTTACATTTTAACGTATTTACGTTTGATATTAGGAAAGTTCAACATTTTCAGAAGATTTAATTAAAAGTAGCAAACCACTGCTCCCTGGGCGCCTGTCATGGTTGCCCACTGCTCACCAACGGTGGTTAAAAGCAGAGGACACATTTCGTTGTGTCACCATGTGCTGTGATTCACAATCACTTCACTTTCACAGTGGACAGCTGCACTTGGAGTTTCCTTTTCATTGTAAGGATTTTGCTGTTAACCTGTTGTTACTTCTGAATCAAGAAATATATTTGTGAATGGTGTGATATTATTTGTGAATTCTGAAACTAAACCATCTCCATAAAAGACTGCAGCGCTGCAGAAATACAGGTGCTGGTAACATCCAGATAGCACGCCGGATTTCTGCCGTACCGACGTGGCTGCAAGAATTAATAAATAAAAATCAGTAAATGACAGTATATCTAAGCGGTGCAATCAGAGGCCAATTTGGAAGGGGGTTTTGGCCAAACAGATACAGCAGTGCCTCACCTGCGAATGTAGAGTGTGTTTTTAAAGCCATGGAAGGACACCAAAGATGTCGGTCGATAAGGAGTAAATGACGGTGGACTCTGGTAGAGGCAGCCCTCCCCATGAAGGGTACAAAGAAACCCACGGGCATGGTCACATGCTTCCCCAGTGGCTGGGTTAATAAGAATAAAGTACTAGTTGTATTTGTTTTGCTCTCTTTTAATTAGAATTTTCTTAATTATACAACAAGTAAGCCTGAGGGGGGCTTATGGATCATGATAAGAGATGTGTGACATTGAGCCTCTGCAGAACTATCTTGACTTCTTTCAGCAGGTATGGGTGATGTCGATTACTTTTCTTAATCACTCTTTCCACATTGTAATTGCTATGCTGCAGTCTTTTCACCCGTTCTTTAAGTGGTGATAGGGTGCTGTGCTGGTTCCTGACAAATTTGTGCTTCAGCAATTCCTTGGCAGTTGGTCTCATGCTTGGGTCCATAGTTAATGCTGACTGCACAAAACTCTGAAATGAGTTAGACCATTCTTTGTTCCCATTAAGCTGTGGAGAGGCTTTTTGTTCTGACCAGAAGGTGTACACTGTTTCAGGAGGGTCAAATTGCAAGGGAAGTCTGGCCTCTGCTAGCTCAATCATGGTGATGCCAAGGGACCAGATGTCACAGTTATGGCTGTAGCCTTTTCCGTGTTCTTGTGCCTGGGATACTTCTGGGGCCATCCATTGAGGTGTCCCAATAGGCTCCTTTTGGTCTTCCCTGTCTTCTATCCGTCCAGTCAAGCCAAAGTCCGTAATTTTTACCTCTCCATCTTCATTAATAATAATATTGTCTGACTTAATGTCCCTGTGCATGTAACCAAAATCATTAAGATATTGTAGACCTTGTAGGACCTCCTTGGCCACGAATGCAATCTCATTCTCTTCAAAGGGCCCTAGTTTTCTGTAAAGGTTGGATAATGCACCAGGACAGCAGAGGTCCATGCATATATATAATTTTTGTTTCCAGTAGTAGATGGCTAAAAGGGCTCATAAGATTGTTATGATAGATCCGCTGCATTATTTCCACTTCTTGCTTCGGTGTGATGTCACGCGATCTAAATGTGTCACTTTAATTGCAAAGAGCTCGCCCGGTTTGAAGACCCTTGGCCTTGTACACTTGGCCAAATGAACATTACCAATTAACTCCTCAAAAAGAAAATCATTGGTTGGGTCTTTAACTTGAATGCCATCTATGACAACGTAGGAGTCTGGTGTCATGGAAAAATGCATTTCCTAGACAAGAATAACAGGAGTCCTGGCGCTGCTCCATAACCGTCCATCTTGTTTAATTCATGTTCCAGAGCTCTTTTCTTTCCTGAATGCTGCCATTGTACTGTCCTGCATCTCTTCGTGATCATTTTGTTGGCTGCAGAATTCTTGGTTAGCAAGTGAGAAACATTACTTGTACCTTTGAAATTCATGAAATCGTCAGTATGTCCCATGCGTTTTCTCTTGAATATTTTGCACTCAAGTTTCTTAATCTGCAGCTTTCTTACTTATATATTCATGGAAAACTTCTTAAATATATACGCTAAAGAAGTTATTACAGATCAACTGCCAATGCACTAAGGTGATTATTTTTAGACATAATATATTTTACTTTTGTTCACCTAAAGGAGTTTCTAAAATGCAGCTTACTGATTGGGTGGTTATGCATAATTATACATTTCCTTTGATCTTTTTGTCACCTAAAGAGGTTTCTAAAATGCAGCTTGCTGTCATTATCATACATGTATTGTGTCAATTTAAAGTTCCCACATTTGAAACGAGTGCCTTTTTTTCCACAGAAAAAAAATTGGTGCTAGTGCCCTAAAACAAGTGAATAAAGTCGCAGGCTTCACACGAACAACCGACCAAACTGTCAATTTAAAAAAAATACAGGGGCAAAAAGAAACCGCCTATGTAAAAGTGGCAGCTGTGGACGTTCAAAATAGTCCTAGTACGATATAAATGATTCAGTGCTGGGATTTCTGTTTAGTGGGAGTGACTTGTGACCGCTGAGTTCCTGTCTATTGTAATTGCGGGACCAGTTCTTGGTTGGTTTCACATTTGACACCAGCATAGCACCAGAACCGGCAGCTGGCACCAGCGTAGTGAAATGAGGTTTAAAGTGTGGTATAAAGTTCCTCTCTTACATGAGAACCCAAACCAGGGAGAAACCATAATGCTGTGCTGAATGTGGGGAACAGTGTGGACAAAGTACTCAAACTATGGGCTTGAGTTAAAGTGGAGTTACTCAGGTTCAATTTTTAATTTTACTCCAGTTTAAGTCCTCCATTTAATTTTATACTTGAGTAGATGTACAAAAGTATTTGCCTTCAAACATTAAACAAGTATTACAAGTAACAACATTTACGACATTTATCAAACGCCCTTATCCAGAACAAATTACAATCAGCAGTGACAGGGACTGTAACTTACTCGGGCACTGTGGCTTCAGACCACCTTTATATTTTGACAGACAGTCTTTGGATGCGGAAAATTGTAGGACTGAATGCTAGCATTGAGTGTTAGTGCTGTGTGATTCATGACTGGCTCCATTACATAACACTTTTTTCTGCAATACAATCTGAATCGCTCACGGATGGGTTAGCACTACTAACTCGATTCAGTGCATCCGGCGGTTCCTCTGGCTGGAAATACTTACTTAAGTGACTCAAGTCACTCACGCAGGCTGGGGCAAAGAGCAATTGTAACACAAGACCATACCAGGCCAAGGGCGGTGTATTTATTATCTCTATATTGAAATCTCTATATTATTGCCATTATTGCATGTTCTATGTACAGACTTAGAACAGGAAACTATGCAATAATATAGACAGGCTAAAAATGCATTGAGGGTGGTTTTAAAGCCTACAGGATTCTATAGGAATTAAGAAAATGTCCTCCAGTATGAACCCTAACAAAGCTAATTAGACAAAGTCAGTAACTCCATTGTGTGCACATTCTGTGTTTTGTTACCATACTATGTTTACCATAAAGATTGTGCATAGCAATGTGGAATTCCTGTACCTGTCTCCTCAGGATTTCCTAGGTGAGAAGTACTTGGTGGATGTTTAAGCACGAATAGTGTTGGCTGACAACATTGGTCAACCCACTGACAGAGAAGATCACCACATGTGGCTTGATTCAATATAGGGCACGTCCTTCTGCTCCTCTCCCTCCCCCTTCCCCCTTGATCGTGACATACATGCCTTGAATAACTTCATCGTTGTACTATCACAAAGATAATTGTAAAAAATTAAATATAAAAACATAATTCTTAGCAACCTTTAGGATATCTCTTAGTTTACATTTTAACGTATTTACGTTTGATATTAGGAAAGTTCAACATTTTCAGAAGATTTAATTAAAAGTAGCAAACCACTGCTCCCTGGGCGCCTGTCATGGTTGCCCACTGCTCACCAACGGTGGTTAAAAGCAGAGGACACATTTCGTTGTGTCACCATGTGCTGTGATTCACAATCACTTCACTTTCACAGTGGACAGCTGCACTTGGAGTTTCCTTTTCATTGTAAGGATTTTGCTGTTAACCTGTTGTTACTTCTGAATCAAGAAATATATTTGTGAATGGTGTGATATTTATTTGTGAATTCTGAAACTAAACCATCTCCATAAAAGACTGCAGCGCTGCAGAAATACAGGTGCTGGTAACATCCAGATAGCACGCCGGATTTCTGCCGTACCGACGTGGCTGCAAGAATTAATAAATAAAAATCAGTAAATGACAGTATATCTAAGCGGTGCAATCAGAGGCCAATTTGGAAGGGGGTTTTGGCCAAACAGATACAGCAGTGCCTCACCTGCGAATGTAGAGTGTTTTTAAAGCCATGGAAGGACACCAAAGATGTCGGTCGATAAGGAGTAAATGACGGTGGACTCTGGTAGAGGCAGCCCTCCCCATGAAGGGTACAAAGAAACCCACGGGCATGGTCACATGCTTCCCCAGTGGCTGGGTTAATAAGATAAAGTACTAGTTGTATTTGTTTTGCTCTTTTAATTAGAATTTTCTTAATTATACAACAAGTAAGCCTGAGGGGGGCTTATGGATAAGAGATGTGTG
Source organism: Denticeps clupeoides (assembly GCF_900700375.1). Classification (NCBI taxonomy): domain Eukaryota; kingdom Metazoa; phylum Chordata; class Actinopteri; order Clupeiformes; family Denticipitidae; genus Denticeps; species Denticeps clupeoides. Next base: position 20,029,045 of record NC_041713.1, on the reverse strand, counting down.
ATTGAGTCTCTGCAGAACTATCTTGATTCTTTCAGCAGGTATGGGTGATGTCGATGACTTTTCTTAATCACTCTTTCCACATTGTAATTGCTATGCTGCAGTCTTTTCACCCGTTCTTTAAGTGGTGATAGGGTGCTGTGCTGGTTCCTGACAAATTTGTGCTTCAGCAATTCCTTGGCAGTTGGTCTCATGCTTGGGTCCATAGTTAATGCTGACTGCACAAAACTCTGAATGAGTTAGGACCATTCTTTGTTCCCATTAAGCTGTGGAGAGGCTTTTTGTTCTGACCAGAAGGTGTACACTGTTTCAGGAGGGTCAAATTGCCAAGGGAAGTCTGGCCTCTGCTAGCTCAATCATGGTGATGCCAAGGGACCAGATGTCACAGTTATGGCTGTAGCCTTTTCCAGTGTTCTTGTGCCTGGGATACTTTCTGGGGCCATCCATTGAGGTGTCCCAATAGGCTCCTTTTGGTCTTCCCTGTCTTCTATCCGTCCAGTCAAGCCAAAGTCCGTAATTTTTACCTCTCCATCTTCATTAATAATATATTGTCTGACTTAATGTCCCTGTGCATGTAACCAAATCATTAAGATATTGTAGACCTTGTAGGACCTCCTTGGCCACGAATGCAATCTCATTCTCTTCAAAGGGCCCTAGTTTTCTGTAAAGGTTGGATAATGCACCAGGACAGCAAGAGGTCCATGCATATATATAATTTTTGTTTCCAGTAGTAGATGGCTAAAGGGCTCATAAGATTGTTATTATAGATCCGCTGCATTATTTCCACTTGCTTGCTTCGGTGTGATGTCACGCGATCTAAATGGTGTCACTTTAATTGCAAAGAGCTCGCCGGTTTGAAGACCCTTGGCCTTGTACACTTGGCCAAATGAACCATTACCAATTAACTCCTCAAAAAGGAAATCATTGGTTGGGTCTTTAACTTGAATGCCATCTATGACCACGTGTATATCTGTGTCATGAAAATGCTTTTCCTTCTTTACAAGGACATTGGCTTCATAAGCCATTTCCATTGCTTTCAATATGTTCAGAGCTCTTTTCTTTCCTGAATGCTGCCATTGTACTGTCCTGCATCTCTTCGTGATCATTTTGTTGGCTGCAGAATTCTTGGTTAGCAAGTGAGAAACATTACTTGTACCTTTGAAATTCATGAAATCGTCAGTATGTCCCATGCGTTTTCTCTTGAATATTTTGCACTTAAGTTTCTTAATCTGCAGCTTTCTTACTTATATATTCATGGAAAACTTCTTAAATATATACGCTAAAGAAGTTATTACAGATCAACTGCCAATGCACTAAGGTGATTATTTTTAGACATATATATATTTACTTTTGTTCACCTAAAGGAGTTTCTAAAATGCAGCTTACTGATTGGGTGGTTATGCATAATTATACATTTCCTTTGATCTTTTTGTCACCTAAAGAAGTTTCTAAAATGCAGCTTGCTGTCATTATCATACATGTATTGTGTCAATTTAAAGTTCCCACATTTGAAACGAGTGCCTTTTTTCCACAGAAAAAAAATTGGTGCTAGTGCCCTAAAACAAGTGAAATAAAGTCGCAGGCTTCACACGAACAACCGACCAAACTGTCATTTAAAAAAATACAGGGGCAAAAAGAACCGGCTATGTAAAAGTGGCAGCTGTGGACGTTCAAAATAGTCCTAGTACGATATAATGATTCAGTGCTGGGATTTCTGTTTAGTGGGAGTGACTTGTGACCCGCTGAGTTCCTGTCTATTGTAATTGCGGACCAGTTCTTGGTTGGTTCACATTTGAGCACCAGCATAGCACAGAACCGGCAGCTGGCACCAGCGTAGTGGAAATGAGGTTTAAAGTGTGGTATAAAGTTCCTCTCTTACATGAGAACCCAAACCAGGGAGAACCATAATGCTGTGCTGAATGTGGGAACAGTGTGGACAAAGTACTCAAACTATGGGCTTGAGTTAAAGTGGAGTTACTCAAGGTTCAATTTTACTCCAGTTTAAGTCCTCCATTTAATTTTATACTTGAGTAGATGTACAAAAGTATTTGCCTTCAAACATTAAACAAGTATTAAAAGTAACAACATTTACGGACATTATCAAAACGCCCTTATCCAGAACAAAATTACAATCAGCAGTGACAGGGACTGTAACTTACTCGGGCACTGTGGCTTCAGGACCACCTTTATATTTTTGACAGACAGTCTTTGGATGCGGAAAATTGTAGGACTGAATGCTAGCATTGAGTGTTAGTGCTGTGTGATTCATGACTGGCTCCATTACATAACACTTTTTTTTCTGCAACCAATACAATCTGAATCGCTCACGGATGGGTTAGCACTACTAACTCGATTCAGTGCATCCGGCGGTTCCTCTGGCTGGAAATACTTACTTAGTGACTCAAGTCACTCACGCAGGCTGGGGCAAAGAGCAATTGTAACACAAGACCAATACCAGGCCAAGGGCGGTGTATTTATTATCTCTATATTGAAATCTCTATATTATTGCATTATTGCATGTTCTATGTACAGACTTAGAACAGGAACTATGCAATAATATAGACAGGCTAAAAATGCATTGAGGGTGGTTTAAAAGCCTACAGGATTCTATAGGAATTAAGAAATGTCCTCCAGTATGAACCCCTAACAAAGCTACTGACAAAGTCAGTAACTCCATTGTGTGCACTATTCTGTGTTTTGTTACCATCTATGTTTACCATAAAGATTGTGCATAGCATGTGGAATTCCTGTACCTGTCTCCTCAGGATTTCCTAGGTGAGAAGTACTTGGTGGATGTTTAAGCACGAATAGTGTTGGGCTGACAACATTGGTCAACCCACTGACAGGAGTAAGATCACCACATGTGGCTTGATTCAATATGGGAGTCCTTCTGCTCCTCTCCCTCCCCTTCCCCTTGATCGTGACATACATGCTTGAATAACTTCATCGTTGTACTATCACAAAGATATTGTAAAAAATAAAATATAAAAACATATCTTAGCAACCTTTAGGATTATCTCTTAGTTTACATTTAAACGTATTTACGTTTGATATTGGAAAGTTCAAACATTTTCAGAAGATTTAATTAAAAGTAGCAAACCACTGCTCCCTGGGCGCCTGTCATGGTTGCCCCACTGCTCACCAACGGTGGTTAAAGCAGAGGACAACATTTCGTTGTGTCACCCATGTGCTGTGATTCACAATCACTTCACTTTCACAGTGGACAGCTGCACTTGGAGTTTCCTTTTCATTGTAAGGATTTGCTGTTAACCTGTTGTTACTTTCTGAATCAAGAAATATATTTGTGAATGGTGGTGATATTTATTTGTGAATTCTGAAAAACTAAACCATCTCCATAAAAGACTGCAGCGCTGCAGAAATACAGGTGCTGGTAACATCCAGGGAGCTAGCACGCCGGATTTCTGCCGTACGACGTGGCTGCAAGAATTAATAAATAAAAATCAGTAAATGACAGTATATCTAAGCGGTGCAATCAGAGGCCAATTTGGAAGGGGGTTTTGGCCAAACAGATACAGCAGTGCCTCACCTGCGAATGTAGAGTGTGTTTTAAAGCCATGGAAGGACCCCAAAGATGTCGGTTCGATAAGGAGTAAAATGACGGTGGACTCTGGTAGAGGCAGCCCTCCCCATGAAGGGTACAAAGAAACCCGGGCATGGTCACATGCTTCCCCAGTGGCTGGGTTAATAAGAATAAAGTACTAGTTGTATTTGTTTTGCTCTCTTTTAATTAGAATTTTCTTAATTATACAACAAGTAAGCCTGAGGGGGGCTTATGGATCATGATAAGAGATGTGTGACATTGAGTCTCTGCAGAACTATCTTGACTTCTTTCAGCAGGTATGGTGATGTCGATTACTTTTCTTAATCACTCTTTCCACATTGTAATTGCTATGCTGCAGTCTTTTCACCGTTCTTTAAGTGGTGATAGGGTGCTGTGCTGGTTCCTGACAAATTTGTGCTTCAGCAATTCCTTGGCAGTTGGTCTCATGCTTGGGTCCATAGTTAATGCTGACTGCACAAAACTCTGAAATGAGTTAGACCATTCTTTGTTCCCATTAAGCTGTGGAGAGGCTTTTTGTTCTGACCAGAAGGTGTACACTGTTTCAGAGGGTCAAATTGCAAGGAAGTCTGGCCTCTGCTAGCTCAATCATGGTGATGCCAAGGGACCAGATGTCACAGTTATGCTGTAGCCTTTTCCGTGTTCTTGTGCCTGGGATACTTCTGGGGCCATCCATTGAGGTGTACCCAATAGGCTCCTTTTGGTCTTCCCTGTCTTCTTATCCGTCCAGTCAGAGCCAAAGTCCGTAATTTTTACCTCTCCATCTTCATTAATAATAATATTGTCTGACTTAATGTCCCTGTGCATGTACCAAAATCAGTAAGATATTGTAGACCTTGTAGGACCTCCTGGCCACGAATGCAATCTCATTCTCTTTCAAGGGGCCCTAGTTTTTCTGTAAAGGTTGGATAATGCACCAGGACAGCAGAGGTCCATGCATATATATAATTTTTGTTTCCAGTAGTAGATGGCTAAAGGGCTCATAAGATTGTTATGATAGATCCGCTGCATTATTTCCACTTCTGCTTCGGTGTGATGGTCACAGCGATCATAAAATGGTGTCACTTTAATTGCAAGAGCTCGCCGGTTTGAAGTACCCTTGGCCTGTACACTTGGGCCAAATGAACCATTACCAATTAACTCCTCAAAGAAAATCATTGGTGGGTCTTTAACTTGAATGCCATCTATGACAACGTGTATATCTGTGTCATGAAAATGCATTTCCTTCTTTACAAGGACATTGGCTTCATAAAGCCATTTCCATTGCTTTCAATATGTTCAGAGCTCTTTTCTTTCCTGAATGCTGCCATTGTACTGTCCTGCATCTCTTCGTGATCATTTTGTTGGCTGCAGAATTCTTGGTTAGCAAGTGAGAAACATTACTTTGTACCTTTTGAAATTCATTGAAATCGTCAGTATGTCCCATGCGTTTTCTCTTGAATATTTTGCACTTAAGTTTCTTAATCTGCAGCTTCTTACTATATATTCATGGAAAACTTCTTAAATATATACGCTAAAGAAGTTATTACAGATCAAATGCCAATGCACTAAGGTGATTATTTTTAGACATATATATATTTTACTTTTGTTCACCTAAGGAGTTTCTAAAATGCAGCTTACTGATTGGGTGGTTATGCATAATTATACATTTCCTTTGATCTTTTTGTCACCTAAAGAAGTTTCTAAAATGCAGGCTTGCTGTCATTATCATACATGTATTGGTCAATTTAAAGTTCCCACATTTGAAACGAGTGCCTTTTTTTCACAGAAAAAAAATTGGTGCTAGTGCCCCTAACACAAGTGAAATAAGTCGCAGGCTTCACACGAACAACCGACCAAACTGTCAATTTAAAAAAATACAGGGGCAAAAAGAACCGGCTATGTAAAAGTGGCAGCTGTGGGACGTTCAAAATAGTCCTAGTACGATATAATGATTCAGTGCTGGGATTTCTGTTAGTGGGAGTGACTGTGACCCGCTGAGTCCGGTCTATTGTAATTGCGGACAGTTCTTGGTTGGTTCACATTTGAGCACCAGCCTAGCACCAGAACCGGCAGCTGGCACAGCGTAGTGGAAATGAGGTTTAAAGTGTGGTATAAAGTTCCTCTCTTACATGAGAACCCAAACCAGGGAGAAACCATAATGCTGTGCTGAATGTGGGAACAGTGTGGACAAAGTACTCAACTATGGGCTTGAGTTAAAGTGGAGTTACTCAAGGTTCAATTTTACTCCAGTTTAAGTCCTCCATTTAATTTTAACTTGAGTAGATGTACAAAAGTATTTGCCTTCAAACATTAAACAAGTATTAAAAGTAACACATTACGACATTTATCAAACGCCCTTATCCAGAACAAATTACAATCAGCAGTGACAGGGACTGTAACTTACTCGGGCACTGTGGCTTCAGACCACCTTTATATTTTGACAGACAGTCTTTGGATGCGGAAAATTGTAGGACTGAATGCTAGCATTGAGTGTTAGTGCTGTGTGATTCATGGACTGGCTCCATTACATAACACTTTTTTTCTGCACCAATACAATCTGAATCGCTCACGGATGGTAGTTAGCACTACTAACTCGATTCAGTGCATCCGGCGGTTCCTCTCGGCTGGAAATACTTACTTAAGTGACTCAAGTCACTCACGCAGGCTGGGGCAAAGAGCAATTGTAACACAAGACCATACCAGGCCAAGGGCGGTGTATTTATTATCTCTAATTGAAATCTCTATATTATTGCATTATTGCATGTTCTATGTACAGACTTAGAACAGGAACTATGCAATAATATAGACAGGCTAAAAATGCATTGAGGGTGGTTTAAAGCCTACAGGATTCTATAGGAATTAAGAAATGTCCTCCAGTATGAACCCCTAACAAAGCTACTGACAAAGTCAGTTAACTCCATTGTGTGCACTATTCTGTGTTTTTGTTACCATCTATGTTTACCATAAAGATTGTGCATAGCAATGGAATTCCTGTACCTGTTCTCCTCAGGATTTCCTAGGTGAGAAGTACTTGGTGGATGTTTAAGCACGAATAGTGTTGGCTGACAACATTGGTCAACCCACTGACAGAGAAGATCACCACATGTGGCTTGATTCAATATGGGAGTCCTTCTGCTCCTCTCCCTCCCACTTCCCCTTGATCGTGACATACATGCTTGAATAACTTCATCGTTGTACTATCACAAAGATATTGTAAAAAATAAAATATAAAAACATATCTTAGCAACCTTTAGGATATCTCTTAGTTTACATTTTAACGTATTTACGTTTGATATTAGGAAAGTTCAACATTTTCAGAAGATTTAATTAAAGTAGCAAACCACTGCTCCCTGGGCGCCTGTCATGGTTGCCCATTGCTCACCAACGGTGGTTAAAAGCAGAGGACACATTTCGTTGTGTCACCATGTGCTGTGATTCACAATCACTTCACTTTCACAGTGGACAGCTGCACTTGAAGTTTCCTTTTCATTGTAAGGATTTTTGCTGTTAACCTGTTGTTACTTCTGAATCAAGAAATATATTTGTGAATGGTGTGATATTTATTTGTGAATTCTGAAACTAAACCATCTCCATAAAAGACTGCAGCGCTGCAGAAATACAGGTGCTGGTAACATCCAGGTAGCACGCCGGATTTCTGCCGTACCGACGTGGCTGCAAGAATTAATAAATAAAAATCAGTAAATGACAGTATATCTAAGCGGTGCAATCAGAGGCCAATTTGGAAGGGGGTTTTGGCCAAACAGATACAGCAGTGCCTCACCTGCGAATGTAGAGTGTGTTTTAAAGCCATGGAAGGACACCAAAGATGTCGGTCGATAAGGAGTAAATGACGGTGGACTCTGGTAGAGGCAGCCCTCCCCATGAAGGGTACAAGAAACCCACGGGCATGGTCACATGCTTCCCCAGTGGCTGGGTTAATAAGAATAAAGTACTAGTTGTATTTGTTTTGCTCTCTTTTAATTAGAATTTCTTAATTATACAACAAGTAAGCCTGAGGGGGGCTTATGGATCATGATAAGAGATGTGTGATGTTGAGTCTCTGCAGAACTATCTTGACTTCTTTCAGCAGGTATGGGTGATGTCGATGACTTTTCTTAATCACTCTTTCCACATTGTAATTGCTATGCTGCAGTCTTTTCACCCGTTCTTTAAGTGGTGATAGGGTGCTGTGCTGGTTCCCGACAAATTTGTGCTTCAGCAATTCCTTGGCAGTTGGTCTCATGCTTGGGTCCATAGTTAATGCTGACTGCACAAAACTCTGAAATGAGTTAGACCATTCTTTGTTCCCATTAAGCTGTGGAGAGGCTTTTTGTTCTGACCAGAAGGTGTACACTGCTTTCAGGAGGGTCAAATTGCAAGGGAAGTCTGGCCTCTGCTAGCTCAATCATGGTGATGCCAAGGGACCAGATGTCACAGTTATGGCTGTAGCCTTTTCCGTGTTCTTGTGCCTGGGATACTTCTGGGGCCATCCATTGAGGTGTCCCAATAGGCTCCTTTTGGTCTTCCCTGTCTTCTATCCGTCCAGTCAAGCCAAAGTCCGTAATTTTTACCTCTCCATCTTCATTAATAATAATATTGTCTGACTTAATGTCCCTGTGCATGTAACCAAAATCATTAAGATATTGTAGACCTTGTAGGACCTCCTTGGCCACGAATGCAATCTCATTCTCTTCAAAGGGCCCTAGTTTTCTGTAAAGGTTGGATAATGCACCAGGACAGCAGAGGTCCATGCATATATATAATTTTTGTTTCCAGTAGTAGATGGCTAAAGGGCTCATAAGATTGTTATTATAGATCCGCTGCATTATTTCCACTTCTTGCTTCGGTGTGATGTCACGCGATCTAAATGGTGTCACTTTAATTGCAAAGAGCTCGCCGGTTTGAAGACCCTTGGCCTTGTACACTTGGCCAAATGAACCATTACCACTCCTCCTCAAAAGAAAATCATTGGTTGGGTCTTTAACTTGAATGCCATCTATGACCACGTGTATATCTGTGTCATGAAAATGCTTTTCCTTCTTTACAAGGACATTGGCTTCATAAGCCCTTTCCATTGCTTTCAATATGTTCAGAGCTCTTTTCTTTCCTGAATGCTGCCATTGTACTGTCCTGCATCTCTTCGTGATCATTTTGTTGGCTGCAGAATTCTTGGTTAGCAAGTGAGAAACATTACTTGTACCTTTGAAATTCATGAAATCATCAGTATGTCCCATGCGTTTCTCTTGAAGATTTTGCACTTAAGTTTCTTAATCTGCAGCTTTCTTACTTATATATTCATTGAAAACTTCTTAAATATATACGCTAAGGAAGTTATACAGATCAACTGCCAATGCACTAAGGTGATTATTTTTAGGCATATATATATTTTACTTTTGTTCACCTAAAGGAGTTTCTAAAATGCAGCTTACTGATTGGGTGGTTATGCATAATTATACATTTCCTTTGATCTTTTTGTCACCTAAAGAAGTTTCTAAAATGCAGCTTGCTGTCATTATCATACATGTATTGTGTCAATTTAAAATGTAACATAAAAAGGAACCAGAGAATTGACTCTACCTATTGTATTCACCTATGCTAACAGTAGCATGCTAACATTCAAAATCTTTAACATGTCCCAAACGTCACCAAATTTAATCTGACTCATAATGGACTCCATTAGCATTTTTGACGTTAGCATGTAAACATTAACATGATCATTTTAAAATATGTTACAAACATGTTTAACGTGACACATCATGGCCACATCCTGTTAGCATTTTATGTTAGCATGCTAGCATTAGTATGTTAATATGCTAACTTTTCAACATGATCCAAATGTCACCTATTGTAAAGGTGTACAATATACACATTTTCTACTGCTCTGGTTCTGGTGCCAGTTCCCACATTTGAAACGAGTGCCTTTTTTTCCACAGAAAAAAAATTGGTGCTAGTGCCCTAAAACAAGTGAAATAAAGTCGCAGGCTTCACACGAACAACCGACCAAACTGTCAATTTAAAAAAATACAGGGGCAAAAAGAACCGGCTATGTAAAAGTGGCAGCTGTGGACGTTCAAAATAGTCCTAGTACGATATAATGATTCAAGTGCTGGGATTTCTGTTTAGTGGGAGTGACTTGTGACCCGCTGAGTTCCTGTCTATTGTAATTGCGGACCAGTTCTTGGTTGGTTCACATTTGAGCACCAGCATAGCACCAGAACCGGCAGCTGGCACCAGCGTAGTGGAAATGAGGTTTAAAGTGTGGTATAAAGTTCCTCTCTTACATGAGAACCCAAACCAGGGAGAAACCATAATGCTGTGCTGAATGTGGGAACAGTGTGGACAAAGTACTCAAACTATGGGCTTGAGTTAAAGTGGAGTTACTCAAGGTTCAATTTTACTCCAGTTTAAGTCCTCCATTTAATTTTATACTTGAGTAGATGTACAAAAGTATTTGCCTTCAAACATTAAACAAGTATTAAAAGTAACAACATTTACGACATTTATCAAACGCCCTTATCCAGAACAAATTACAATCAGCAGTGACAGGGACTGTAACTTACTCGGGCACTGTGGCTTCAGACCACCTTTATATTTTTGACAGACAGTCTTTGGATGCGGAAAATTGTAGGACTGAATGCTAGCATTGAGTGTTAGTGCTGTGTGATTCATGACTGGCTCCATTACATAACACTTTTTTTCTGCACCAATACAATCTGAATCGCTCACGGATGGGTTAGCACTACTAACTCGATTCAGTGCATCCGGCGGTTCCTCTGGCTGGAAATACTTACTTAAGTGACTCAAGTCACTCACGCAGGCTGGGGCAAAGAGCAATTGTAACACAAGACCATACCAGGCCAAGGGCGGTGTATTTATTATCTCTATATTGAAATCTCTATATTATTGCATTATTGCATGTTCTATGTACAGACTTAGAACAGGAACTATGCAATAATATAGACAGGCTAAAAATGCATTGAGGGTGGTTTAAAGCCTACAGGATTCTATAGGAATTAAGAAATGTCCTCCAGTATGAACCCCTAACAAAGCTACTGACAAAGTCAGTAACTCCATTGTGTGCACTATTCTGTGTTTTTGTTACCATCTATGTTTACCATAAAGATTGTGCATAGCAATGTGGAATTCCTGTACCTGTCTCCTCAGGATTTCCTAGGTGAGAAGTACTTGGTGGATGTTTAAGCACGAATAGTGTTGGCTGACAACATTGGTCAACCCACTGACAGAGAAGATCACCACATGTGGCTTGATTCAATATGGGAGTCCTTCTGCTCCTCTCCCTCCCCCTTCCCCTTGATCGTGACATACATGCTTGAATAACTTCATCGTTGTACTATCACAAAGATATTGTAAAAAAATAAAATATAAAACATATCTTAGCAACCTTTAGGATATCTCTTAGTTTACATTTTAACGTATTTACGTTTGATATTAGGAAAGTTCAACATTTTCAGAAGATTTAATTAAAAGTAGCAAACCACTGCTCCCTGGGCGCCTGTCATGGTTGCCCACTGCTCACCAACGGTGGTTTAAAAGCAGAGGACACATTTCGTTGTGTCACCATGTGCTGTGATTCACAATCACTTCACTTTCACAGTGGACAGCTGCACTTGAAGTTTCCTTTTCATTGTAAGGATTTTGCTGTTAACCTGTTGTTACTTCTGAATCAAGAAATATATTTGTGAATGGTGTGATATTTATTTGTGAATTCTGAAACTAAACCATCTCCATAAAAGACTGCAGCGCTGCAGAAATACAGGTGCTGGTAACATCCAGGTAGCACGCCGGATTTCTGCCGTACCGACGTGGCTGCAAGAATTAATAAATAAAAATCAGTAAATGACAGTATATCTAAGCGGTGCAATCAGAGGCCAATTTGGAAGGGGGTTTTGGCCAAACAGATACAGCAGTGCCTCACCTGCGAATGTAGAGTGTGTTTTTAAAGCCATGGAAGGACACCAAAGATGTCGATAAGGAGTAAATGGCGGTGGACTCTGGTAGAGGCAGCCCTCCCCATGAAGGGTACAAAGAAACCCACGGGCATGGTCACATGCTTCCCCAGTGGCTGGGTTAATAAGAATAAAGTACTAGTTGTATTTGTTTTGCTCTCTTTTAATTAGAATTTTCTTAATTATACAACAAGTAAGCCTGAGGGGGGCTTATGGATAAGAGATGTGTGACATTGAGTCTCTGCAGAACTATCTTGACTTCTTTCAGCAGGTATGGGTGATGTCGATGACTTTTCTTAATCACTCTTTCCACATTGTAATTGCTATGCTGCAGTCTTTTCACCCGTTCTTTAAGTGGTGATAGGGTGCTGTGCTGGTTCCTGACAAATTTGTGCTTCAGCAATTCCTTGGCAGTTGGTCTCATGCTTTGGTCCATAGTTAATGCTGACTGCACAAAACTCTGAAATGAGTTAGACCATTCTTTGTTCCCATTAAGCTGTGGAGAGGCTTTTTGTTCTGACCAGAAGGTGTACACTGTTTCAGGAGGGTCAAATTGCAAGGGAAGCCTGGCCTCTGCTAGCTCAATCATGGTGATGCCAAGGGACCAGATGTCACAGTTATGGCTGTAGCCTTTTCCGTGTTCTTGTGCCTGGGATACTTCTGGGGCCATCCATTGAGGTGTCCCAATAGGCTCCTTTGGTCTTCCCTGTCTTCTATCCGTCCAGTCAAGCCAAAGTCCGTAATTTTTACCTCTCCATCTTCATTAATAATAATATTGTCTGACTTAATGTCCCTGTGCATGTAACCAAAATCATTAAGATATTGTAGACCTTGTAGGACCTCCTTGGCCACGAATGCAATCTCATTCTCTTCAAAGGGCCCTAGTTTTCTGTAAAGGTTGGATAATGCACCAGGACAGCAGAGGTCCATGCATATATATAATTTTTGTTTCCAGTAGTAGATGGCTAAAGGGCTCATAAGATTGTTATGATAGATCCGCTGCATTATTTCCACTTCTTGCTTCGGTGTGATGTCACGCGATCTAAATGGTGTCACTTTAATTGCAAAGAGCTCGCCGGTTTGAAGACCCTTGGCCTTGTACACTTGGCCAAATGAACCATTACCAATTAACTCCTCAAAAAGGAAATCATTGGTTGGGTCTTTAACTTGAATGCCATCTATGACCACGTGTATATCTGTGTCATGAAAATGCTTTCCTTCTTTACAAGGACATTGGCTTCATAAGCCATTTCCATTGCTTTCAATATGTTCAGAGCTCTTTTCTTTCCTGAATGCTGCCATTGTACTGTCCTGCATCTCTTCGTGATCATTTTGTTGGCTGCAGAATTCTTGGTTAGCAAGTGAGAAACATTACTTGTACCTTTGAAATTCATGAAATCGTCAGTATGTCCCATGCGTTTTCTCTTGAATATTTTGCACTCAAGTTTCTTAATCTGCAGCTTTCTTACTTATATATTCATGGAAAACTTCTTAAATATATACGCTAAAGAAGTTATTACAGATCAACTGCCAATGCACTAAGGTGATTATTTTTAGACATATATATATTTTACTTTTGTTCACCTAAAGGAGTTTCTAAAATGCAGCTTACTGATTGGGTGGTTATGCATAATTATACATTTCCTTTGATCTTTTTGTCACCTAAAGAGGTTTCTAAAATGCAGCTTGCTGTCATTATCATACATGTATTGTGTCAATTTAAAGTTCCCACATTTGAAACGAGTGCCTTTTTTTCCACAGAAAAAAAATTGGTGCTAGTGCCCTAAAACAAGTGAAATAAAGTCGCAGGCTTCACACGAACAACCGACCAAACTGTCATTTAAAAAAATACAGGGGCAAAAAGAACCGGCTATGTAAAAGTGGCAGCTGTGGACGTTCAAAATAGTCCTAGTACGATATAATGATTCAGTGCTGGGATTTCTGTTTAGTGGGAGTGACTTGTGACCCGCTGAGTTCCTGTCTATTGTAATTGCGGACCAGTTCTTGGTTGGTTCACATTTGAGCACCAGCATAGCACCAGAACCGGCAGCTGGCACCAGCGTAGTGGAAATGAGGTTTAAAGTGTGGTATAAAGTTCCTCTCTTACATGAGAACCCAAACCAGGGAGAAACCATAATGCTGTGCTGAATGTGGGAACAGTGTGGACAAAGTACTCAAACTATGGGCTTGAGTTAAAGTGGAGTTACTCAAGGTTCAATTTTTTTTTTTTTTTTTTTTTCCTTGACATGTTTATTCAGTATTTACAGATAGATGTACAATCACTTTAAGGTCAATGTTCAATTTTACTCCAGTTTAAGTCCTCCATTTAATTTTATACTTGAGTAGATGTACAAAAGTATTTGCCTTCAAACATTAAACAAGTATTACAAGTAACAACATTTACGACATTTATCAAACGCCCTTATCCAGAACAAATTACAATCAGCAGTGACAGGGACTGTAACTTACTCGGGCACTGTGGCTTCAGACCACCTTTATATTTTTGACAGACAGTCTTTGGATGCGGAAAATTGTAGGACTGAATGCTAGCATTGAGTGTTAGTGCTGTGTGATTCATGACTGGCTCCATTACATAACACTTTTTTTCTGCACCAATACAATCTGAATCGCTCACGGATGGGTTAGCACTACTAACTCGATTCAGTGCATCCGGCGGTTCCTCTGGCTGGAAATACTTACTTAAGTGACTCAAGTCACTCACGCAGGCTGGGGCAAAGAGCAATTGTAACACAAGACCATACCAGGCCAAGGGCGGTGTATTTATTATCTCTATATTGAAATCTCTATATTATTGCATTATTGCATGTTCTATGTACAGACTTAGAACAGGAACTATGCAATAATATAGACAGGCTAAAAATGCATTGAGGGTGGTTTAAAGCCTACAGGATTCTATAGGAATTAAGAAATGTCCTCCAGTATGAACCCCTAACAAAGCTACTGACAAAGTCAGTAACTCCATTGTGTGCACTATTCTGTGTTTTTGTTACCATCTATGTTTACCATAAAGATTGTGCATAGCAATGTGGAATTCCTGTACCTGTCTCCTCAGGATTTCCTAGGTGAGAAGTACTTGGTGGATGTTTAAGCACGAATAGTGTTGGCTGACAACATTGGTCAACCCACTGACAGAGAAGATCACCACATGTGGCTTGATTCAATATGGGAGTCCTTCTGCTCCTCTCCCTCCCCCTTCCCCTTGATCGTGACATACATGCTTGAATAACTTCATCGTTGTACTATCACAAAGATATTGTAAAAAAATAAAATATAAAAACATATCTTAGCAACCTTTAGGATATCTCTTAGTTTACAGTTTAACGTATTTACGTTTGATATTAGGAAAGTTCAACATTTTCAGAAGATTTAATTAAAAGTAGCAAACCACTGCTCCCTGGGCGCCTGTCATGGTTGCCCACTGCTCACCAACGGTGGTTAAAAGCAGAGGACACATTTCGTTGTGTCACCATGTGCTGTGATTCACAATCACTTCACTTTCACAGTGGACAGCTGCACTTGAAGTTTCCTTTTCATTGTAAGGATTTTGCTGTTAACCTGTTGTTACTTCTGAATCAAGAAATATATTTGTGAATGGTGTGATATTTATTTGTGAATTCTGAAACTAAACCATCTCCATAAAAGACTGCAGCGCTGCAGAAATACAGGTGCTGGTAACATCCAGGTAGCACGCCGGATTTCTGCCGTACCGACGTGGCTGCAAGAATTAATAAATAAAAATCAGTAAATGACAGTATATCTAAGCGGTGCAATCAGAGGCCAATTTGGAAGGGGGTTTTGGCCAAACAGATACAGCAGTGCCTCACCTGCGAATGTAGAGTGTGTTTTTAAAGCCATGGAAGGACACCAAAGATGTCGGTCGATAAGGAGTAAATGGCGGTGGACTCTGGTAGAGGCAGCCCTCCCCATGAAGGGTACAAAGAAACCCACGGGCATGGTCACATGCTTCCCCAGTGGCTGGGTTAATAAGAATAAAGTACTAGTTGTATTTGTTTTGCTCTCTTTTAATTAGAATTTTCTTAATTATACAACAAGTAAGCCTGAGGGGGGCTTATGGATATAAGAGATGTGTGACATTGAGTCTCTGCAGAACTATCTTGACTTCTTTCAGCAGGTATGGGTGATGTCGATGACTTTTCTTAATCACTCTTTCCACATTGTAATTGCTATGCTGCAGTCTTTTCACCCGTTCTTTAAGTGGTGATAGGGTGCTGTGCTGGTTCCCTGACAAATTTGTGCTTCAGCAATTCCTTGGCAGTTGGTCTCATGCTTTGGTCCATAGTTAATGCTGACTGCACAAAACTCTGAAATGAGTTAGACCATTCTTTGTTCCCATTAAGCTGTGGAGAGGCTTTTTGTTCTGACCAGAAGGTGTACACTGTTTCAGGAGGGTCAAATTGCAAGGGAAGCCTGGCCTCTGCTAGCTCAATCATGGTGATGCCAAGGGACCAGATGTCACAGTTATGGCTGTAGCCTTTTCCGTGTTCTTGTGCCTGGGATACTTCTGGGGCCATCCATTGAGGTGTCCCAATAGGCTCCTTTTGGTCTTCCCTGTCTTCTATCCGTCCAGTCAAGCCAAAGTCCGTAATTTTTACCTCTCCATCTTCATTAATAATAATATTGTCTGACTTAATGTCCCTGTGCATGTAACCAAAATCATTAAGATATTGTAGACCTTGTAGGACCTCCTTGGCCACGAATGCAATCTCATTCTCTTCAAAGGGCCCTAGTTTTCTGTAAAGGTTGGATAATGCACCAGGACAGCAGAGGTCCATGCATATATATAATTTTTGTTTCCAGTAGTAGATGGCTAAAGGGCTCATAAGATTGTTATGATAGATCCGCTGCATTATTTCCACTTCTTGCTTCGGTGTGATGTCACGCGATCTAAATGGTGTCACTTTAATTGCAAAGAGCTCGCCGGTTTGAAGACCCTTGGCCTTGTACACTTGGCCAAATGAACCATTACCAATTAACTCCTCAAAAAGGAAAATCATTGGTTGGGTCTTTAACTTGAATGCCATCTATGACCACGTGTATATCTGTGTCATGAAAATGCTTTTCCTTCTTTACAAGGACATTGGCTTCATAAGCCATTTCCATTGCTTTCAATATGTTCAGAGCTCTTTTCTTTCCTGAATGCTGCCATTGTACTGTCCTGCATCTCTTCGTGATCATTTTGTTGGCTGCAGAATTCTTGGTTAGCAAGTGAGAAACATTACTTGTACCTTTGAAATTCATGAAATCGTCAGTATGTCCCATGCGTTTTCTCTTGAATATTTTGCACTCAAGTTTCTTAATCTGCAGCTTTCTTACTTATATATTCATGGAAAACTTCTTAAATATATACGCTAAAGAAGTTATTACAGATCAACTGCCAATGCACTAAGGTGATTATTTTTAGACATATATATATTTTACTTTTGTTCACCTAAAGGAGTTTCTAAAATGCAGCTTACTGATTGGGTGGTTATGCATAATTATACATTTCCTTTGATCTTTTTGTCACCTAAAGAGGTTTCTAAAATGCAGCTTGCTGTCATTATCATACATGTATTGTGTCAATTTAAAGTTCCCACATTTGAAACGAGTGCCTTTTTTTCCACAGAAAAAAAATTGGTGCTAGTGCCCTAAAACAAGTGAAATAAAGTCGCAGGCTTCACACGAACAACCGACCAAACTGTCATTTAAAAAAATACAGGGGCAAAAAGAACCGGCTATGTAAAAGTGGCAGCTGTGGACGTTCAAAATAGTCCTAGTACGATATAATGATTCAGTGCTGGGATTTCTGTTTAGTGGGAGTGACTTGTGACCCGCTGAGTTCCTGTCTATTGTAATTGCGGACCAGTTCTTGGTTGGTTCACATTTGAGCACCAGCATAGCACCAGAACCGGCAGCTGGCACCAGCGTAGTGGAAATGAGGTTTAAAGTGTGGTATAAAGTTCCTCTCTTACATGAGAACCCAAACCAGGGAGAAACCATAATGCTGTGCTGAATGTGGGAACAGTGTGGACAAAGTACTCAAACTATGGGCTTGAGTTAAAGTGGAGTTACTCAAGGTTCAATTTTTTTTTTTTTTTTTTTTCCTTGACATGTTTATTCAGTATTTACAGATAGATGTACAATCACTTTAAGGTCAATGTTCAATTTTACTCCAGTTTAAGTCCTCCATTTAATTTTATACTTGAGTAGATGTACAAAAGTATTTGCCTTCAAACATTAAACAAGTATTACAAGTAACAACATTTACGACATTTATCAAACGCCCTTATCCAGAACAAATTACAATCAGCAGTGACAGGGACTGTAACTTACTCGGGCACTGTGGCTTCAGACCACCTTTATATTTTTGACAGACAGTCTTTGGATGCGGAAAATTGTAGGACTGAATGCTAGCATTGAGTGTTAGTGCTGTGTGATTCATGACTGGCTCCATTACATAACACTTTTTTTCTGCACCAATACAATCTGAATCGCTCACGGATGGGTTAGCACTACTAACTCGATTCAGTGCATCCGGCGGTTCCTCTGGCTGGAAATACTTACTTAAGTGACTCAAGTCACTCACGCAGGCTGGGGCAAAGAGCAATTGTAACACAAGACCATACCAGGCCAAGGGCGGTGTATTTATTATCTCTATATTGAAATCTCTATATTATTGCATTATTGCATGTTCTATGTACAGACTTAGAACAGGAACTATGCAATAATATAGACAGGCTAAAAATGCATTGAGGGTGGTTTAAAGCCTACAGGATTCTATAGGAATTAAGAAATGTCCTCCAGTATGAACCCCTAACAAAGCTACTGACAAAGTCAGTAACTCCATTGTGTGCACTATTCTGTGTTTTTGTTACCATCTATGTTTACCATAAAGATTGTGCATAGCAATGTGGAATTCCTGTACCTGTCTCCTCAGGATTTCCTAGGTGAGAAGTACTTGGTGGATGTTTAAGCACGAATAGTGTTGGCTGACAACATTGGTCAACCCACTGACAGAGAAGATCACCACATGTGGCTTGATTCAATATGGGAGTCCTTCTGCTCCTCTCCCTCCCCCTTCCCCTTGATCGTGACATACATGCTTGAATAACTTCATCGTTGTACTATCACAAAGATATTGTAAAAAAATAAAATATAAAAACATATCTTAGCAACCTTTAGGATATCTCTTAGTTTACATTTTAACGTATTTACGTTTGATATTAGGAAAGTTCAACATTTTCAGAAGATTTAATTAAAAGTAGCAAACCACTGCTCCCTGGGCGCCTGTCATGGTTGCCCACTGCTCACCAACGGTGGTTAAAAGCAGAGGACACATTTCGTTGTGTCACCATGTGCTGTGATTCACAATCACTTCACTTTCACAGTGGACAGCTGCACTTGGAGTTTCCTTTTCATTGTAAGGATTTTGCTGTTAACCTGTTTTTACTTCTGAATCAAGAAATATATTTGTGAATGGTGTGATATTTATTTGTGAATTCTGAAACTAAACCATCTCCATAAAAGACTGCAGCGCTGCAGAAATACAGGTGCTGGTAACATCCAGATAGCACGCCGGATTTCTGCCGTACCGACGTGGCTGCAAGAATTAATAAATAAAAATCAGTAAATGACAGTATATCTAAGCGGTGCAATCAGAGGCCAATTTGGAAGGGGGTTTTGGCCAAACAGATACAGCAGTGCCTCACCTGCGAATGTAGAGTGTGTTTTTAAAGCCATGGAAGGACACCAAAGATGTCGGTCGATAAGGAGTAAATGACGGTGGACTCTGGTAGAGGCAGCCCTCCCCATGAAGGGTACAAAGAAACCCACGGGCATGGTCACATGCTTCCCCAGTGGCTGGGTTAATAAGAATAAAGTACTAGTTGTATTTGTTTTGCTCTCTTTTAATTAGAATTTTCTTAATTATACAACAAGTAAGCCTGAGGGGGGCTTATGGATCATGATAAGAGATGTGTGGCGTTGAGTCTCTGCAGAACTATCTTGAATTCTTTCAGCAGGTATGGGTGATGTCGATGACTTTTCTTAATCACTCTTTCCACATTGTAATTGCTATGCTGCAGTCTTTTCACCCGTTCTTTAAGTGGTGATAGGGTGCTGTGCTGGTTCCCGACAAATTTGTGCTTCAGCAATTCCTTGGCAGTTGGTCTCATGCTTGGGTCCATAGTTAATGCTGACTGCACAAAACTCTGAAATGAGTTAGACCATTCTTTGTTCCCATTAAGCTGTGGAGAGGCTTTTTGTTCTGACCAGAAGGTGTACACTGCTTCAGGAGGGTCAAATTGCAAGGGAAGTCCTGGCCTCTGCTAGCTCAATCATGGTGATGCCAAGGGACCAGATGTCACAGTTATGGCTGTAGCCTTTTCCGTGTTCTTGTGCCTGGGATACTTCTGGGGCCATCCATTGAGGTGTCCCAATAGGCTCCTTTTGGTCTTCCCTGTCTTCTATCCGTCCAGTCAAGCCAAAGTCCGTAATTTTTACCTCTCCATCTTCATTAATAATAATATTGTCTGACTTAATGTCCCTGTGCATGTAACCAAAATCATTAAGATATTGTAGACCTTGTAGGACCTCCTTGGCCACGAATGCAATCTCATTCTCTTCAAAGGGCCCTAGTTTTCTGTAAAGGTTGGATAATGCACCAGGACAGCAGAGGTCCATGCATATATATAATTTTTGTTTCCAGTAGTAGATGGCTAAAGGGCTCATAAGATTGTTATGATAGATCCGCTGCATTATTTCCACTTCTTGCTTCGGTGTGATGTCACGCGATCTAAATGGTGTCACTTTAATTGCAAAGAGCTCGCCGGTTTGAAGACCCTTGGCCTTGTACACTTGGCCAAATGAACCATTACCAATTAACTCCTCAAAAAGAAAATCATTGGTTGGGTCTTTAACTTGAATGCCATCTATGACCACGTGTATATCTGTGTCATGAAAATGCTTTTCCTTCTTTACAAGGACATTGGCTTCATAAGCCCTTTCCATTGCTTTCAATATGTTCAGAGCTCTTTTCTTTCCTGAATGCTGCCATTGTACTGTCCTGCATCTCTTCGTGATCATTTTGTTGGCTGCAGAATTCTTGGTTAGCAAGTGAGAAACATTACTTGTACCTTTGAAATTCATGAAATCATCAGTATGTCCCATGCGTTTTCTCTTGAAGATTTTGCACTTAAGTTTCTTAATCTGTAGCTTTCTTACTTATATATTCATTGAAAACTTCTTAAATATATACGCTAAGGAAGTTATTACAGATCAACTGCCAATGCACTAAGGTGATTATTTTTAGGCATATATATATTTTACTTTTGTTCACCTAAAGGAGTTTCTAAAATGCAGCTTACTGATTGGGTGGTTATGCATAATTATACATTTCCTTTGATCTTTTTGTCACCTAAAGAAGTTTCTAAAATGCAGCTTGCTGTCATTATCATACATGTATTGTGTCAATTTAAAATGTAACATAAAAAGGAACCAGAGAATTGACTCTACCTATTGTATTCACCTATGCTAACAGTAGCATGCTAACATTCAAAATCTTTAACATGTCCCAAACGTCACCAAATTTAATCTGACGCATAATGGACTCCATTAGCATTTTTGACGTTAGCATGTAAACATTAACATGATCATTTTAAAATATGTTACAAACATGTTTAACGTGACACATCGTGGCCACATCCTGTTAGCATTTTATGTTAGCATGCTAGCATTAGTATGTTAATATGCTAACTTTTCAACATGATCCAAATGTCACCTATTGTAAAGGTGTACAATATACACATTTTCTACTGCTCTGGTTCTGGTGCCAGTTCCCACATTTGAAACGAGTGCCTTTTTTTCCACAGAAAAAAAATTGGTGCTAGTGCCCTAAAACAAGTGAAATAAAGTCGCAGGCTTCACACGAACAACCGACCAAACTGTCAATTTAAAAAAATACAGGGGCAAAAAGAACCGGCTATGTAAAAGTGGCAGCTGTGGACGTTCAAAATAGTCCTAGTACGATATAATGATTCAGTGCTGGGATTTCTGTTTAGTGGGAGTGACTTGTGACCCGCTGAGTTCCTGTCTATTGTAATTGCGGACCAGTTCTTGGTTGGTTCACATTTGAGCACCAGCATAGCACCAGAACCGGCAGCTGGCACCAGCGTAGTGGAAATGAGGTTTAAAGTGTGGTATAAAGTTCCTCTCTTACATGAGAACCCAAACCAGGGAGAAACCATAATGCTGTGCTGAATGTGGGAACAGTGTGGACAAAGTACTCAAACTATGGGCTTGAGTTAAAGTGGAGTTACTCAAGGTTCAATTTTACTCCAGTTTAAGTCCTCCATTTAATTTTATACTTGAGTAGATGTACAAAAGTATTTGCCTTCAAACATTAAACAAGTATTACAAGTAACAACATTTACGACATTTATCAAACGCCCTTATCCAGAACAAATTACAATCAGCAGTGACAGGGACTGTAACTTACTCGGGCACTGTGGCTTCAGACCACCTTTATATTTTTGACAGACAGTCTTTGGATGCGGAAAATTGTAGGACTGAATGCTAGCATTGAGTGTTAGTGCTGTGTGATTCATGACTGGCTCCATTACATAACACTTTTTTTCTGCACCAATACAATCTGAATCGCTCACGGATGGGTTAGCACTACTAACTCGATTCAGTGCATCCGGCGGTTCCTCTGGCTGGAAATACTTACTTAAGTGACTCAAGTCACTCACGCAGGCTGGGGCAAAGAGCAATTGTAACACAAGACCATACCAGGCCAAGGGCGGTGTATTTATTATCTCTATATTGAAATCTCTATATTATTGCATTATTGCATGTTCTATGTACAGACTTAGAACAGGAACTATGCAATAATATAGACAGGCTAAAAATGCATTGAGGGTGGTTTAAAGCCTACAGGATTCTATAGGAATTAAGAAATGTCCTCCAGTATGAACCCCTAACAAAGCTACTGACAAAGTCAGTAACTCCATTGTGTGCACTATTCTGTGTTTTTGTTACCATCTATGTTTACCATAAAGATTGTGCATAGCAATGTGGAATTCCTGTACCTGTCTCCTCAGGATTTCCTAGGTGAGAAGTACTTGGTGGATGTTTAAGCACGAATAGTGTTGGCTGACAACATTGGTCAACCCACTGACAGAGAAGATCACCACATGTGGCTTGATTCAATATGGGAGTCCTTCTGCTCCTCTCCCTCCCCCTTCCCCTTGATCGTGACATACATGCTTGAATAACTTCATCGTTGTACTATCACAAAGATATTGTAAAAAAATAAAATATAAAAACATATCTTAGCAACCTTTAGGATATCTCTTAGTTTACATTTTAACGTATTTACGTTTGATATTAGGAAAGTTCAACATTTTCAGAAGATTTAATTAAAAGTAGCAAACCACTGCTCCCTGGGCGCCTGTCATGGTTGCCCACTGCTCACCAACGGTGGTTAAAAGCAGAGGACACATTTCGTTGTGTCACCATGTGCTGTGATTCACAATCACTTCACTTTCACAGTGGACAGCTGCACTTGGAGTTTCCTTTTCATTGTAAGGATTTTGCTGTTAACCTGTTGTTACTTCTGAATCAAGAAATATATTTGTGAATGGTGTGATATTTATTTGTGAATTCTGAAACTAAACCATCTCCATAAAAGACTGCAGCGCTGCAGAAATACAGGTGCTGGTAACATCCAGGTAGCACGCCGGATTTCTGCCGTACCGACGTGGCTGCAAGAATTAATAAATAAAAATCAGTAAATGACAGTATATCTAAGCGGTGCAATCAGAGGCCAATTTGGAAGGGGGTTTTGGCCAAACAGATACAGCAGTGCCTCACCTGCGAATGTAGAGTGTGTTTTTAAAGCCATGGAAGGACACCAAAGATGTCGGTCGATAAGGAGTAAATGACGGTGGACTCTGGTAGAGGCAGCCCTCCCCATGAAGGGTACAAAGAAACCCACGGGCATGGTCACATGCTTCCCCAGTGGCTGGGTTAATAAGAATAAAGTACTAGTTGTATTTGTTTTGCTCTCTTTTAATTAGAATTTTCTTAATTATACAACAAGTAAGCCTGAGGGGGGCTTATGGATCATGATAAGAGATGTGTGACATTGAGTCTCTGCAGAACTATCTTGACTTCTTTCAGCAGGTATGGGTGATGTCGATGACTTTTCTTAATCACTCTTTCCACATTGTAATTGCTATGCTGCAGTCTTTTCACCCGTTCTTTAAGTGGTGATAGGGTGCTGTGCTGGTTCCTGACAAATTTGTGCTTCAGCAATTCCTTGGCAGTTGGTCTCATGCTTGGGTCCATAGTTAATGCTGACTGCACAAAACTCTGAAATGAGTTAGACCATTCTCTGTTCCCATTAAGCTGTGGAGAGGCTTTTTGTTCTGACCAGAAGGTGTACACTGTTTCAGGAGGGTCAAATTGCAAGGGAAGCCTGGCCTCTGCTAGCTCAATCATGGTGATGCCAAGGGACCAGATGTCACAGTTATGGCTGTAGCCTTTTCCGTGTTCTTGTGCCTGGGATACTTCTGGGGCCATCCATTGAGGTGTCCCAATAGGCTCCTTTTGGTCTTCCCTGTCTTCTATCCGTCCAGTCAAGCCAAAGTCCGTAATTTTTACCTCTCCATCTTCATTAATAATAATATTGTCTGACTTAATGTCCCTGTGCATGTAACCAAAATCATTAAGATATTGTAGACCTTGTAGGACCTCCTTGGCCACGAATGCAATCTCATTCTCTTCAAAGGGCCCTAGTTTTCTGTAAAGGTTGGATAATGCACCAGGACAGCAGAGGTCCATGCATATATATAATTTTTGTTTCCAGTAGTAGATGGCTAAAGGGCTCATAAGATTGTTATGATAGATCCGCTGCATTATTTCCACTTCTTGCTTCGGTGTGATGTCACGCGATCTAAATGGTATCACTTTAATTGCAAAGAGCTCGCCGGTTTGAAGACCCTTGGCCTTGTACACTTGGCCAAATGAACCATTACCAATTAACTCCTCAAAAAGGAAATCATTGGTTGGGTCTTTAACTTGAATGCCATCTATGACAACGTGTATATCTGTGTCATGAAAATGCATTTCCTTCTTTACAAGGACATTGGCTTCATAAGCCCTTTCCATTGCTTTCAATATGTTCAGAGCTCTTTTCTTTCCTGAATGCTGCCATTGTACTGTCCTGCATCTCTTCGTGATCATTTTGTTGGCTGCAGAATTCTTGGTTAGCAAGTGAGAAACATTACTTGTACCTTTGAAATTCATGAAATCGTCAGTATGTCCCATGCGTTTTCTCTTGAATATTTTGCACTTAAGTTTCTTAATCTGCAGCTTTCTTACTTATATATTCATGGAAAACTTCTTAAATATATACGCTAAAGAAGTTATTACAGATCAACTGCCAATGCACTAAGGTGATTATTTTTAGACATATATATATTTTACTTTTGTTCACCTAAAGGAGTTTCTAAAATGCAGCTTACTGATTGGGTGGTTATGCATAATTATACATTTCCTTTGATCTTTTTGTCACCTAAAGAAGTTTCTAAAATGCAGCTTGCTGTCATTATCATACATGTATTGTGTCAATTTAAAGTTCCCACATTTGAAACGAGTGCCTTTTTTTCCACAGAAAAAAAATTGGTGCTAGTGCCCTAAAACAAGTGAAATAAAGTCGCAGGCTTCACACGAACAACCGACCAAACTGTCAATTTAAAAAAATACAGGGGCAAAAAGAACCGGCTATGTAAAAGTGGCAGCTGTGGACGTTCAAAATAGTCCTAGTACGATATAATGATTCAGTGCTGGGATTTCTGTTTAGTGGGAGTGACTTGTGACCCGCTGAGTTCCTGTCTATTGTAATTGCGGACCAGTTCTTGGTTGGTTCACATTTGAGCACCAGCATAGCACCAGAACCGGCAGCTGGCACCAGCGTAGTGGAAATGAGGTTTAAAGTGTGGTATAAAGTTCCTCTCTTACATGAGAACCCAAACCAGGGAGAAACCATAATGCTGTGCTGAATGTGGGAACAGTGTGGACAAAGTACTCAAACTATGGGCTTGAGTTAAAGTGGAGTTACTCAAGGTTCAATTTTACTCCAGTTTAAGTCCTCCATTTAATTTTATACTTGAGTAGATGTACAAAAGTATTTGCCTTCAAACATTAAACAAGTATTAAAAGTAACAACATTTACGACATTTATCAAACGCCCTTATCCAGAACAAATTACAATCAGCAGTGACAGGGACTGTAACTTACTCGGGCACTGTGGCTTCAGACCACCTTTATATTTTTGACAGACAGTCTTTGGATGCGGAAAATTGTAGGACTGAATGCTAGCATTGAGTGTTAGTGTTGTGTGATTCATGACTGGCTCCATTACATAACACTTTTTTTCTGCACCAATACAATCTGAATCGCTCACGGATGGGTTAGCACTACTAACTCGATTCAGTGCATCCGGCAGTTCCTCTGGCTGGAAATACTTACTTAAGTGACGCACCTGGATCAGTTTAGATCACATTTTCAGCCTATTCACCACTCCTCCTTTTCATCCCTAAATCATCCCATTGAAGCCCTTCCATTTTACAGAGCAACAATTGTCACACTTTCAACCTTCCTACCACCACATACTTCAACAATTACAACCACATTTCAAATTCAAATTCAATTTTTATTTGTCACATTCATAGTCATACATTGCAAATGAGTGAACGACAATGTATAAAAGCAAAAAAAAGAGTAAAAAGAGCAGAGATTTTATGCAAAGAGAAAAAAGAGCAGAGATTTTGTGCAAAGTGATTTTGTACAGGGAGCTTGGTACGGATGATGTGTTCGGCTGATAGAACCACCCTCTGTAGGGCTCCCCTGTCCTTCATGGTGCTGTTCCCGTACCAGGTTTTGATGTTTCCCGTAAGGATGCTCTCTATTGTGCAGGAGTAGAAGTTCCTGAGCACCTGGGAGGGCAGTCTAAAGTCTCTCAGGCGTATGAGGTGGTAGAGACGCTGCTGGGCCTTTTTCACCACGGTGCTGATGTGACAGGACTATGACAGGTCTTGCGTGATGTAAACACCAAGGTAACGGAAGCTGTCCTCTCTCTCCACTGGGCTCCTGCTGATGACAGGTCCTCTCCTGCTTGGTACTGAAGATTCACAGATTTAGAATGCCTGAAAAAACTCAAGCTGCACGCTTGGAGATCAATCACAGTCTCTTTAGTTTTTATATATATATCTTTTCATTTATATGTCTTACATTATCAGTTAGAGACCTGACCAAGTTTCGTAGAGGTGCGTTTTCAGCAGCGGGTGTTTCCACCTGTTGCTGCCTGAATTCCAGCAATCCCCTCAGTGATTTAAATTCGGTGAAGAATCTTTCGTCGAAGCTGGGCAATTGCTGTCGATTTAGTACAGGATGTTGGCGAGTCTTCACCAGTTACCTTTCTTGTACAATTGTGCTTTAAATAAAGAACTTTATGTTAAAAAGAAGAAAAAAGTGAACCTGTAAAACTGTGTTGTTCAATGCGATGCAGTCAAAAATTTGATGCACCTAAACATTTATATTTTAGTATGTTCATAATACGTCTCTATAATTAATCATTTTTAGTAAAGTAGGTTTTTAAAAAATACAGGCCAATGCATTAAGGCTGAATGATTACATTAAGTAAAGCTAAGGAATATTTCCTTGTCAATGCACTTGATTCTGAAAATATTCTTGAAATATTTAAATCTTTATTTATTTATGTATTCATATGTATTCATCTTGGTGTCAGTGGAGTCAGCCGCAACGGTCGTCTGGCATTCAAGCAAAAGCGGTGGTGTCGTTTGCAAATGGTTTGTCTAGCCTAGAGAATAACACACTCGACTATGATCCAGAAGACTACAAAGTCACAGGTTCAAAAACCACTTACTACATGGGCAAGACATTTAACACTGGGTTACAGATAGCAGAAGTACTGAAAGATGGCGCCGGTGAGGTCGGCTGCCGTTGTGACTGCTCCGACCTCGTTTACGCTGTTTTTGTCTTTTAAGTTAAGTTTTAGCAACCCTTCACCGACAAATCCACCACCATTGTGAGAGCCATTAGGTGTAATAGAGACACACTTGTTGTACAATGTACAATGCACTCAGAACTCGAAGTATGTAACTGCTCCATATCCCAGCTGGTCGAGTGAGATCCTGAGGAACAACAAACCGGCATCAAGAACAGGCTGAGAGCCTGTGCACACCGCACACCTCTGCCTAGCATCTGCTTGCCAACGTCCAGTCACTGGAGAACAAGCTCGATGATCACAGGGCCAGGGTTAAGTTCCTGAGAGACATCCTGCAACCTCCTCTGCTTCACCGAGACATGGTGGAACCCAGCGGTGCCGGACCACGCCATCCAGCCATCAGGAAGTCAAGGTGAGGTGGCGTGTGCTTGATGGTAAACAACAGCTGGTGTATCCCCCCCAGTCATTTGCACAGCTTCACTTTACACATTTGCACATTTGCTCACCTTCTCCCTACTCTTTACATATAATTTATGTTTAAGAACATAAATTTGTATTATTTGTTTATATTTGCACTATTTGCATATCATACCACCGTGTGTGTGACAAATAAAATCTGAATTTGAAAGGTTGGACCTTGGCAGTAAAATTCACTCACATTTCCTTTTGGAAGAAGGGGAAGGCTGACGTCTGTTCCACTTTTTTTTTTTTTGGTCAAATGATTTCCTCACAGGACAAAATGTCAACAATGTCTTAAACTAATGACTGACTCTGTCACACCGGCGAGCTGACGGGGGAAGGAAGTGCAGAGGCGGGACATACTGGGTAAACAAATAAACGCAGCTCGGTGGCCGAAAACAGTGAAACTTAACAGGGGGGAAAAAAAACTTGCCCACAGGCGATTGCCAGAACTCAAAACACACAGGAACAGGTCAAGTTCACACAAAGAGTGCACGAAAATGCCGTTCCTCCAAAGGGGCGGAGTCACTGGCTTTTCATTGGGCACAGGTGATGTGTCCAGGTGCCGTCAATCCTGACATTTATTTTTTTTATTGGATTCTAGCATGGTAACAAGTGATTTTTACACCAGTAAGCTGGATAGCAACCCCACAATTTGTGTTGTTTTGGCCAAAATGGGTACCTTGCAAATTAGCGAATAGCCATCATACTGTGAGTGTTTGTTCAAGGGAGATCCATCTTTGTCAATCTTTTCTCGAAAAACTTGTCACCTCATCACCTGACTCTAGACTTGATTTTCGAGCTGATAAAAAAATAAAAAAATTATAATTATGAGTAAATGTAATTAGTGTAATGTAATTAATGTAACATTATTTTTATATTGTAATTAAAGTAGATACAACAACAACATTTATTTCTTATATAGCCCAAAATGACATACAGTATGTATCAATGGGCTTTGACAAGCCCTACAGTTGACACCCCCCACACTTGACACCCTAGTATTACATTTTAGATAGGTAATAGAGTAACTTGTAATTGTAACAACCTACATTTCCAAAGTAATCTTCTCAAAGTGATAGTATTTTGCCTGCAGCAACAAACAACACTGTCTCTTTTACACTGACAACCTAATTTGCTTCCACACATTCAAACAGTGTTGGGAAGATTATTTTGGAAATGTAGTTACATGTTACCCTATTTATGGATGTATAAATGTAATAGTAGTTTCATGTAATGAATATTCTTAACTGTGTATCTTTTTTTATTTTGTAACCTGGAAGTGTTCATCTTATATAGCAGTTCTAAACATACACTAGTTCCAATCACTCAGAGCCGCTTCAATGCTTTGTTTCTATTGGTGGTGCAACAATGCATCACAGCGTGCCGAGGTCAAACCACAATCTGCACAGAATTTGTATATGCCAATAATTTTAGATTTTGAGTGTGTTTCTTTAATATATATTCTTTAGTTTAAGACCTGCAGCCTCTACAAATGCTTCTTTAAATAATTCTCAGTCCTTGAAACACCGGGCCACTGGGGGGGCGGGGTGGGGTTGCGGTACCACTCCAACCACGATGCAGCTCCCCAAACTCACAAGGAAGCTGGCAAACACCATAAAATGACAACGCCAACCCCAGATCTTTTACACCTGCGCTCCTCGCAATCTCGAGCTCTTCTGCAGCTAAGAAGAACTTGTCTTTAGTCAGTTCTATCTCTGTGCCATCACATGAGTCATATAAGCAAGTTCTAAAAGAAGCTATCAGTGAGTGGCTGAGGGATTCACTGGTTGTAGAGCGAGCTGCTGGACTCACTAGACGTCTTCAGAAATGGTGAATCTGTAGTACTCTTTGTCAGATGGATGTCCACCAGTTCTTTCAGTGGAGATATATCACACTGCACGTTTTTAACAAATACATGCCTCAGCAACGCGTTGGCAGTAGGTCGCAAGCTTGGGTCTACAATTAGAGCATGATGCAAAAAACTCTAAAATTCATAAGACCATTCAGATTTGTTTTCAAGTTCTGGCACGGATGATTTATCATTGTAATCTTGGCACAAGGCGTCAATGTCAAACTCTGGGATTTTTCCCTCAGCCAACTCTATCATTGTGATGCCAAG
Organism: Denticeps clupeoides; assembly: GCF_900700375.1. NCBI lineage: Eukaryota > Metazoa > Chordata > Actinopteri > Clupeiformes > Denticipitidae > Denticeps > Denticeps clupeoides. The sequence continues at coordinate 19,998,887 of NC_041713.1, read as the reverse complement.
GGACCATATATCACAATTCTGGTTGTAACCTGTACTTTCTGTTGCATCATACACTTCTGGAGCCAGCCAACCTGGGGTACCTATTGGGTACGTATGTCTTTATGTGCTTCCTGCCAAGCCAAAGTCACCAAGCTACAATTGACCATCATCAGTTATCATTATATTGTCTGGTTTTATGTCTCTATGCATGTAACCTTTATCGTTCAAGTACTAGAGACCTTGTAGAACCTCCTTAGCCACAAATGCAATCTCATTTTCCTAAAAGGGGCCGAGTTCTTGATAGAGATCGAATAAAGACCCAGTGGTGCAAAGTTCCATGCACATATGAAGTTAATTTTCCCAATAGTAGCTTTCAGTTAGCTTCAGCAGGTTTTCATGGTCCAACTGCTGCATTATTTCAACCTCATCCAAGGCAATGAGTGTATCACGATGAAGTTTTAGAACTTTTATTGCTGCCATTTATCCTGTTTGTAAATTCCTGGCCTGGTATACTTCGCCAAATCCACCTTTTCCAATTTTCTTATATAAAACGTATTCTTTTTTGGGGTTTTAAATTTTAATACCACTGACTACGTGGTTCATGTCTGACATCAGGTCTGAAATCTTTTTTTTCTGCTGTTTAAAGAGTTTAGTCTTATTAAACTTGGGCATATTCTTCTTTTTCTTGAGATGATCAATCAGAGGGGATGGACCACGCTATAGATTTCTTATGAAAATGTGCTGCAGCAACATATATGCAGATGGTCTCATACTTGGATCTGAAGTTAGTGAAAATTCAACAAAATCCTGAAATTCCTCAGACCATTCGTTTTTGTTTTCAAGTGTTGGGATTTCTTGCTTGTCCTTACCGTTTTCTTCTAGTAATTCAGGTGGTCTGAAAGCAAAAGGATGTCTACCCTCAGCTAATTCGATCAAAATGATGCCCAGTGACCAGATGTCACTTTACTGCTGTCTGCTGTCACTGCTGTCTTCTGTTCTTCTTACTGAGCCAAACCCACCAATTATCAGTTCACCAGCATCATTAACCATAATGTTGTCTAGTGTTATTGCACTGTGCTCAAAATTCCTATTGTGCATATGACGGAGGCCCAACAGAACCTGTTTGGCCACAAATGCTATCTCTGTTTCTTTGAAAATACCTTTCTTATAATGAACATCTTTTAATGAGCCACCACTGCAATATTCCATACATATATAAAGTTTTTCTTACCAATACCACACGTCTATAAGAGCAATAAGATATTTGCTGCTGAAGTTTTACATTATGCAATACTCAGTTTATGCGGAGTAGTCATTAGAATCCAAAGGCAAAACCTTGATTGCAACCAGCTCTCCTGTTTCTTTATTAGTGCCCCTATACACTTTACTTTTTTCTCCCTCCCCAATAAGATTCTGAAAACGTAAAACAATAGTTGGATCTATAACTAAGATTCCATCTACCTTATTGTAAATAAATCTAGAAATCATTGTTTCAATACTTTTTCAAAATTGTCTTTTCCTATTTGATCCTAAATAGTTTTGGCAATATCACAAACAAAATGCAACTATAAAGAACTTTTAAACTGACTGAAGTGATTTTCCCTGTGATGAATCCATAGGTTGAAAGTAACATTTTACATTTATATAATTTACATTTGTTTCGTTACTGTAATTGAATAGTTTTTGTAATTTTTTTAAATAGGTCATTTTGCTTTTACTTAAGTACAGCACATTACATTAATTTACCCAATTTTAATTCGCTACATTTAATGAGTAAAACATTTTTAAAAATCCGTCTGAACTGAAAGGAAATTTCGGGGGCACGGCATTCCCATATGTTGCAGCGCTCAATATTTGCCTCATTAGTGCCTCTCCTCTGGGTCTTACTGCTGGTCATTTACCAGCCAATCAAAAAAAAGAAAAGACCTACACAATAGCCAATCAGAAAATAGTAGTATTGTAATTGGGTAAATGTAACACAACAACCAATGAAAATGCATCCTTGAATTCTTTCCGTTATTCTGCTTCTTGTAATTAAATAAAGAGCATCACTTCAAGCACAGAATAAGTAATCTTTTGTTTTAATGTTACAACAAATTCACAACTTGATACAAACAATGACAACATGGCTACTGTTAGAGAATGTTACCCAGTTAAATAGCATCAGTTTTTCAATGCTGAGCATTTGTAGACTTTTACAGCCTTTTTTACAACACCTGTCCTTAACAAGCAGTCACTGACATATTTTTTTGACTGACAGGATGACTGACATATTCACACATTATAGTCATTTCTCTCTCCAAATTGGCTAAATAATTTTATTGAATTGTCTGTGCCATGTGTCAATTTTTTTCCACAAGTCTGAGTAATTAATAACAATAACAATACTAAATACTAAATAGAAACCAAAATTCCAAAAGAAATTTTGATGGGCCGGGCGTTTTTTGTAGGAGCATAACCTCCTGAGCTGGTCTCAGCTGTGAAATCAAGTGTTATTAAAATATCCAATAGAGCAGGCAGTGATGTGAAATTTGTTGACGTTTAGAACATGTTGAAAAGATAGCATGTTAGCATGTTAATGCTAGCATGCTAAAATACAAAATGCTAACAGGGTGTGGCCAAGGTGCGTCACATTAAATTTGGTGTTGTGTGGAGCATGTTTAAAAAGTAGCATCTTAGCATGCTAATGCTAGCATGCTAACATCAAAAACACTAAGAAGGCATGTCTAAGATGCGTCACGTTAAATTTGGTGACATTTGGACCATGTCAAAAAAAATTAGCATGTTAGATGAAAGGACAGGGCGTCCCTACTAAAGTGGCCGAAGGACCGGGTGTCCCTACTAAAGCGGTCAAAGGACCAGGTGTCCCTAATAAAGTGGCTGTAGAACAGGGCGTCCCTAATAAAGTGGCTGAAGGACAGGGCGTCCCTTATGACATGGCGAAGGATAGGGCGTCCCTAATAAAGTGGCCGAAAGAAAGGTCGTCCCTAATAAAGCGGACCAGGCTGTCTTAATAATGTGGCTGATTGACATCCTAATGAAGCTGCTGGTTTGAGGTTCCATTCAATTACAGTGCTGGCGCTGCTGCTGTATCAGTACCCCTTGTAGGACCCCTTTTGCTGGCAATGACACTGTAGCAGTACCACTTAAAAGGGGGCCCATTTTACAAATGCTACCAATGCTAAAATTAGCATTCAATACATTTCAATGGGAAACTACCCTGTTTGAGCGTTAATAGCTCGGCCACGCCCTGTCCAATCGCTTATAAAAGTAATAGCACACCTCACACAATAAAGTACTAATTTCTGATATGTAGCATGCCGGTGTGCGTGCTTCGGTACGACCCGCTTAAAAGGGGCCCAATTTTACAAATGCTACCAATGCTAAAAGTAGCATTCAATACATTTCAATGGGAAATGACCCTGTTTGAGCGTTAATAGCTCGGCCCCGCCCAGTCCGATCGCTTATAAAAGTAATAGCACACATCACACAAAAAAGTACTAATTTTTGATATAGAGCACACTGGTATGCGTGATTCGGTACGACCCGCATTAAGTGCCGAAAAAAGGCTGAAATAAATAATACATAAATGTTTTGTTACCCATTGACACTTTTTTGTTTTTCCAAAATTGTGCATGATCCGTAAATCAGACAAACCATCAAAACGTCGGTCTTGACGAGATCTACGAGACAACATTAAAAACTTTTTTGTATGTCAAACTGTCTTGACACAAAGTCCAAAAAAGTAAAATTTTGGACTAGGATAATAAACGCGTTGCGAAAACGCTTTTTGGGGAATTGCGTGCAGACCGTAAATCCGGCCGAGCCAAGCCATATGTCAAACCGTGCGGAATGAAAAGCCGCACGATCTGAAAGTCGTGTGTGTGCTGTGAACCGTGTCATCACAAATTCTAAGAAACCAAATTTTTTCACACTTTTAATGGTTTGGTCATGATTTGTGGCCATTCTGTAGTCCCCAATGAAGCAACCAATATGTCATTTTGTGCGTCTCACAGTCTTAGTGTGGCAGCCACAAATGCAAGACATGGCCTTTTTTGCCTTTTTCCCTATTTCCTATGTTTTCCTGACAACTGTTGGTGGTAGCAACACATCCAATATGTCAGATTGTGTGTCTGAAAACCTCTTCCTCTGCACAATAGTAAACGGTACTTTTTAAACTTTGAACACGATTTGTGGGCGGGCCGTATGACCTACCAAAACAAACAATATGTCATCTGGTGCGGAGAGGTCATGTAAACATGTTCTCGGTGAGAACTACCGTTTCCCACCAGTGTTTACTGTGGATTCTCATCCACTAGTCTGAGGAAGGGGGGCTATCCACAGTGGCTGTGCTAAGACGTGTGCCTCAACTCGCTCCCTTAAATAGTGCTAGAGTACCACGAACCGCTGAAAACTAATTATCAACAGCACATTTACCAAGAGACACAGAAATTACATTAATGTCAAGGCCAAATGAGCTGGGCTCAAATGTAAATAAGTGTCGGCAATGAAGGCGGGACTGTTCAGGTAGCCAATTCTGAGGTAAATAAAGGAGAGACTTTTGAATCGCGCAATGGAGGTGGGATAAACAAGGAGAAAGGAAGCTTCAGAGGTTCAGATAGAGCATTTCCTTTTTTCTGTACAAGAAAAGTTGCTTAAGACCACCACAGCACTTGTCAAGTTAATGTATGATCGGATTAAATGGCTCGTACGTGTAAACGTGGAACAAACGCGGATCTCTTTATTTGACGCTCATGTAAACAGTTCGGTTGGGTTATTTAAATCTGATTAAATTCAATCAGATTGAAAAAAAGGGTCCATGTAAACGCGACTAGTGTAATGCTGTAGTATTCAACGGGACAGTGATTGGGGCTTTATTTTCTCTTTTTTATTATAATGTTTGAGATGGACCATACAATTCAGAATTTGGCACAAGCTCCCATGTCATGAAAATGTAAATATGGGTGTAAATAGTGCTTTGTTCATTCTGCTTTGCAGTTCAGAGAACGGCAGCTCGGATGGTCAGATCTGGAATTTTTTCCCTTTATGTCATCATAAGGTTACCTCCTCTTTCTCATGCTTTGCCGGCCCAGAGAATTTTCCACCCCTCCCCTAAAAATGAGCTCCACCGACCATCATGGCAAACAAATGAAGCATTGCAGATGCTAAATTCATTTCTAGTTTCGTCACGTGAGCATCTGAAGAATCAGCGGGTTAATTTTATTTTTCCTGGAAAAACTTCCTGTTTGTGCACAGCATTAAGGTTGTGGAATAGTGTTGATGACGCCATTTCCACAAATGCCCCCTCGCTTTTATAGGTTGCTCTTATCTTCGTCCCACCTCTCTCCTCCTCATTATCATTTCAATTTACAGACACTGAAATAAACTTGTTGCGTCCTGGGGAAATCTCATTCTGGGACTGCCTTAAGGTGACTGTAATGCTGCGCCAAAGTTGAATTTCGGCAAGAGACTTCAGTTTTAGGAGATCACTGTAGACCTATATATACATAGTTTGTTAGTCATACTGCCTAAAAGTTGAATAAAACAACTAGTGCTGGATTGGATTTATAACTAGTCATTTTTTACATCAAGTAATTGAAAGAAACTGAGTAACCTTTACTCAAAGTCTATTTTAAATTAAGCATTTTTTTACTTTTACTCAAGTAGATTTTTAGATCGGTGCTTTCTATTGAGTATAATTTAATCAAAGTTAAGATACTTAATCACATTTACAAAGATACCAGATAATTTTTTCAGTACTTTTTCCACCTCTGGTTGAATCACAGTTACAGTTATAAGATATATTAATAAATACTTTAACAAAAATATAACTTACTACACTGTTTGAATTAATGCTCATGTACAGAGAGAAGTGTTGAATTCATAAAAAATCATTTTAGATAACTTGAACACAAATTCTGGAATTTAGCTAATTAGCTCATAACAGACTGTAGCGTTTGCAGCCAATAGGGCTGAGGTTATTTGCATATGGCCGCCTCTTAGAGTAGCGAGGCCCATTAGGATGAGTGGTGGGCGAGTTAGTGGGCTACTGGAAATATTAGAGCAGGCAGGGGGCATGTTGTGATCTGAAGTAAAGGCCTCCCCTGTTGCTATGTATTTTGTCGAATAAAAAGGCATCTTGGTGCTACAAAGATCTGCCTTTCTTTCCACCCAGTCATAACCTTTGCTATGCTGGTGTCTGTAGTGGGATGGGGAGTGTCCAAGCATCTCTGAAAAGCGTATTCCATACCCAGTGGGTGGCAGCTACGTCTGATCTGTGAGAGAGCCTGTGGAAGGGCAGCGGAGCAGCTGTGGAGGCAGACCCAGGGACGGATTATGGGTCGTGGGGGCCCCTGGGCAAAACGTTCGCGAGGCCCCCCCCCCCTAAAAAAAAAAATAACGGCAGCATTGTCTGGGATGGCTAGTTGCTACGTCACCGTGCCACTTGTGGGTCCAAACTAGTGCGATGTACCGTGTTGTAAAGGCAGAATGATGTTGGCAAAATCTTTTGCCGCTTTTTACCTTGGAAAAAGTGAAAAGAAGGTGGCTTAAGTTGATACAGTAAATTGGATCTCAAATTATACTCAGTACAGCCTAATGCCATTACCTCACGTTAATGTTAGCACCAGGTTACCCATCTCTGTTTCTAGAGACAGGTAGCAACGTAGCACAACCAGATCGTACCATAACACACATTATTTGAATGTCATACAATTCATGCTCTAAATCAAAGCACTTTTGCTAATCATCCCATTTCTATTCAGCCGCCTGGTTATTACCACGGGAAAAGATAGGTCTCTGCCCATGATTTACGCAATGCAAGTTCTCCAATGTGAAAAAAATGTATTTTATAGTGGTGGGCCGTTATCGGCGTTAACATGCTGCGTTAACGTGAGACTCTTATCGGGCGATAAAAGAAATATCGCCGTTAATCTATTCACAAAGTTGGGTTGGGAGCTGGGTCTATACTACGCAAGCTATTGTGCCGGAGTTAAATGGTTACACTAGATTTATAAGTATATTTCTTCTTTCTTGTGTCTTTTTTTTTCTTATTTCCTAAAGACTTTTATTTTGTTTTTGACCCGGTTCAGGTCTCTTGGACACATTGCGTGAGCTGTGAGAGGTGCGTGGGGTTTGTGTGCAAAAAGTTATTTCTTTCATTTTAATGTATGTACATATTAGGAATATTTTGCATGTGTGTTATTTTGTGAATATTTTTTTATGTTCTTTTAATACTGTATATTGTAATTTAATACATTTAAACAAATTTAAACGGTGACATCATTAGACAAGTTGATTAATTTAAGTTATTTAATGGATGGAAGTCCAAGCAACCTTAAAAACATAAAAGCAAATATAAAAACTACATGACTTCAAGAGCACAAAACAAAAATAATAAAAAATATTATTATTATAAATCCAGGCCCATGTCTGTTTCATTGAGATTGAAATAAGTAATAAAGGGCATGATAGGTTTGAAATACACCACAGTTACTTAGTTATCATGCTCAAATAAAAATTAAATTACTAAAATGTGACAAAAAAGAATGAATATAAGACCACACGAACAATGAGTCTTATGAGTCAATGAGTCTTAGGGTGGTAGAAGCCTAGTTGGTAACACACTCGACTATGAACCAGAAGACACTTACTACCATTGTGTCCCTGAGCAAGACACTTAACCCTAAATTGCTCCAGGGGGGACTGTCCCTGTAAATACTGATTGTAAGTCGCTCTGGTTAAGGGCATCTGATAAATGCTGTAAATGTAAATGTGTTATCAAAGCGTCATGTGACGTCACATTACGCGCTCTAGTGGTCAAAGTTAATATTGCAAGTTTGGGCAGGAATGACGCCATGAAAGCCAGGTGGCGTGGAGTCACTTAGTCCTGAAATTAATGATCACAAGTGGAAAATGGGGACACATGGACCCCAAAAACCAAATATGAAAATGTTGTCTGGAGACATGTTTAATTTTTTCACCATTGCAGTATATAAGATGTAGACATGCTGTTTCTGAAAGATGTTAAGTAAACAGGTTTAACCCACGTGCGGAAGCCCCGCCCATTCCCCATTACCAACGTAATAGAAACCAGAGAAAAGAAAAATACCAAATAAAATCGTGTTAAAAACAAATCACACGAACTACACTCCGTTCATATTTTATTGCTGATTTCATGATGTGAACTGCATGGCTTGGAAAAAAAAACGTTCCTTAACACTTAAAAGTATACAAATTTAAATGCTGCAATAAGGTGCCCCTGCACACGTTACCATGGTAGCCGCGATATGTAAACAATAATTTCATTAGGACACAGCACTTTTGGTGAGTAGCTACCAATTATTTTAGGACAGAGTTAGCATTAGCCATATAATACTTTTATTTCTACACATTTTTATTGTTTTTCTAATCAGATCATTAATGTTTAAAGAGCATTTGAGAGAGACCAGCATTGTTTTAGACGAAGATTCCTGCGAGAAGAACGACCCCACAGCGTTTCCAGCAAGAAGATTAATTCGTCAGAGGATCTTCAGAGTTCCAGAATGGCCAGCAGCTACAACTACACCCAGGTGTGTGTGAGTGAGGGATACGTCAGCCATTTAAAAAAAGTCTTTATCCATCTAACAGTGTTTATCTCTCTTTGTTGGGCTTTATTATACAGTTAGAGCATTAATAAAGTTTAGTTACTGAATAATAAAGAAGAGCAGTCTACGGGGCTGAAGATCTGGCCGCTGTTTACCTAAATTAATACGTTGACGACTCATGAAATATGTTTCTTGCTCTCAGCACCAAGTGGAAGAATTCTCCTGCAGCTGGACGATCAGCAACTTCAGCTTCGCAGATGATGAGAATGGCGCCTCCCTCACCAGCTCCACCTTTTCGGATGCCAGCGGACGGCTGAAATGGTAGGTCTGGGTGGGTCTGGAGATTCGTTTCAGCCAGGGAGTGATGTCCTTCCAGCTCATGTGTTTTTAACTCTTCCTTCCTCTGGTCTGTGTGTTCTCAGGACTCTGCAGTTGTACCCTAACGGCGTTGATTCTGTCCAGGAGGGCTACGTGTCATACTTTGCCGTCCTGGTCAGTGCTCCAGAGGCAGGTGTGCGGGCCTGTGCAAGACTCGTCCTCCTCAACGCCGAGGGACAGGAGGCCAAGGTCACTGGTGAGTTCAGGTGTCCCTGTGAGAGGAGATAAAGGCGTGTTTTCCTGCATCTCTCTGCTTTGATCTGTATTGATTTTATTGCTGAGCTTCAGTGCTGACCTGTCCTGTCTGTGTGCTTTTGTGTTGCAGAGAATAACTACTACACCCGGGTGTACGAGGGCGATCAGATCGGCTCTGAGTTATTCAGCAGAAATGACGTGTTGGACGATGCCTCTGGACTTTTACAGGATGACAAGCTCACCCTCACCTGTAAGGTAAGTATCACTGGCTGCCTGGTCGCACTTCACCATCTCACTGCAGAGGGATTCTGTGATGTTCGTCTCTTTAAAGTCCTTCCATGTTGGTAGCTTTTGTGTGATGGCGTAGCTGTGTTGTACTAACTACCATGTTGGGATGTTACAGATCACTGTGGAGAAGGATCCAGAGATCTCCACAGCGCAGGTGAAGGAGCCAGATAGCAGCCTGGCGTTTGAGCTTGGGGAGCTGTGGGAAGAATCCCTGCTCACTGACTGCACCCTGTGTGTAGCTGGGCAGGAGTTCAAGGCCCACAAATCCATCCTAGCAGGTAACACTTCCTCTAGCACATCCTCTAATATACACACACACATGCACACACTTGAGAATTTACAGACAGACGTAAGATGATTTGGTTCCAGGTATTTAAATAGCTACTGTAGAGAAGAAATGAAGGAATTTAATGCTCATCTTTACACTCTTCTGTCTCTCTGCAGCCCGCTGTCCTGTCTTCCGTGCCATGTTCCTACAAGACACGAAAGAGCAGCAAACTGTGAGTCTTTAAAACCTAATTTTCTTCCTTTTTGTCATCATGTGACTACATGAGATTTGCTACAGGAGTCTTATAAAAAAAGTGATTAGTTGTCACACGTGACACACCGCAGCACAGCACCCTGTGAACACCCTGAAATGTGGTCTCTGCATTTATCCCATCCCCTGAGGGAGCAGTGGGCAGCCATGACAGGCGCCTGGGGAGCAGTGTGTGGGGACGATACTTTGCTCAATGGCACCTCAGTGACAACCTTCTGATTACGGCTCAGCTCCCTTACCCGCTAGGCCACCACTGCCACCACTATCTGCTCTTTGCTGGAGCCGTGTGCCCACCTTCTTCTCATGCAGTCTAGAACCATACTGATTTCATCTCTGCTCTCTTTCTAGAACCGCGTGGAGATTAAGGAAATGGAGCCCGACGTCCTCAAGGAGATCCTGACCTATATCTACTCGGGAAAGGCTCCCAACATTCGTCATATGGCTGCCAAGCTGCTTGCTGCAGCAGACATGGTAGCTCTCACACTCACACATTACTGATTTATTTTTTTTTTTTTAATTCATCTCTTCACCTCAAAATTTCTGTCTCCTTCTGTCTTTCAGTACCTCCTGGATCGCCTCAAGTCCATGTGTGAGGACACACTTTGCAGCAGCCTCACCGTGGACAACGCTGCTGAGACCCTCATCCTGGGCGACCTCCATCAAGCTCAGCACACCATAAACGACGCTGTCACATTCATCAATGTGTAAGTGACACTTCCTCAGCCAACTACATCCTAATCTCAGGACCAGGCCACTATGTAAACTCCAGTACAGTTCAGGGTAGCGGTAATGCCAGGGCGGAAGTTTCCATGGTTTCCATCCTTACCTTGCACGGCCTGCAAAGGCAAGTATTTGGATGCAGCTGCTCACTTTTTTCTCTCTGTGGGATTTTTAGGAATGCAGAAGAAGTCACGAAGACTGACGGCTGGACGACCCTTACTGATGACCACCCACACCTCATCACAGATTTGTACCAGTCACTGGTTTCTGCTGGAGAACCACCAGCCAAACGCCAGAGACGTTTTTAGTCTCTTTCACCTCTTAATATACCTTATATAATGTGGTGTAATATTAAATGTTCAGGGTTAATGTTTTAATCTTTTTTTTAATCTGCTTTTGTCTATCTAGGTTATGATTATTTTAGGTGCTTGGTTACTATTTTTGGTAGGTATTTAGTCTTTTTGAATTACATGAAAGATGCAAGATTACATCTGTTTCTAAATGTAAATAATTCATTTTTTACTCTCTCATTATCCTACCAGAGGTCATCCCAAGACACCATCCCAGGACCAGCATCGTTTTGGACTGAGATTCCGACGAGAAGAACGACCCCAGAGCGTTTCCAGTAAGAAGATTCCTTCATCAGAGGTTCCTGCAGATCTTCAGAGTTCCAGAATGGCCAGCAGCTACAACTACACCCAGGTGTGTGTGAGTGAGGGATACGTCAGCCATTTAAAAAGTCTTTATCCATCTTACACTGTTTACCTCTCTTTGTTGGGCTTTATTATGCAGTTACATTATTACAAAGGAATTTAATGTTCATCTTTACGCCCTTCTGTCTCTCTGCAGCCCGCTGTCCTGTCTTCCGTGACATGTTCATACAAGACACGAAAGAGCAGCAAACTGTGAGTCTTTAAAACCCCATCATGTGACTACATGAGCCTTATCTGCTCTCTGCTGGAGCCATGTACCCACCTTTTTCTCATGCAGTCTAGAACGGTACTGATTTCAGCTCTGCTTTTTCTCTAGAACCGTGTGGAGATTCAGGAAATGGAGCCCGACGTCCTCAAGGAGATCCTGATCTATGTCTACTCTGGTAAGGCTCCCAACATTCGTCAGATGGCCACCGAGCTGCTTGCTGCAGCAGACATGGTAGCTCACACACACACTTTCACTCCAGACACAAACTCACAGAGTACTGTGGATGTTTTCAGATGCATCTCTTTATGTCTAACTGTCTGTCTCCTTCTGTCTTTCAGTACTTTCAGCCTGAAGTCCATGTGTGAGGACCGTGGACAACGCTGCTGAGACCCTCATCCTGGGCGACCTTCATCGAGTTCAACACATCAAAAACGCCGCTGTCACATTCATCAATGTGTAAGTGACACTTCCTCAGCCCCACTACATCCTAATCTTCATTTTGTTAAAATATTAAAATGTCATTATTCGGTTTTAAAATATTTTCTACTGTTGAAACTAATGTTGGTCTAATATCTTTCTTTTTCATATTTCGGGGCCAGGCCATCTTGAAAGAGAAGAAAGTCCTTTTGTCCCCAGAGAGGGGGGTGGTGGTGTGACCAACAGATTGGTCCGGGGTTAAACAAACAACTGAAAATAAAATATTGTTTTAAAACCATTTTTGATGTTTTTCTGTTTATATTGCTGAAATTATTCTTTAATTCTCTTTCTGTTCCCATGTTATAGTGACAAAAACAGACAATCACCACAACACCATGTATAGTCAGTTTTGAACCCCCACTGTCACTGACTGTTTCATTACACATTAAATTAAATAAATTCACATCACTATGGTCAGACCAGTTGTGTTGTGATGATGATAATTGTTTCTTGTTAATGTTAGCAATTCTATGTTAGAAACGTCTGCACCTAACTCGCTTCTATAATGTTGAGTGACATACAGACTAATTTATGTATAATTACAGTATATACAGTTGTCACAGCATCCACGGAGACGATCACCCACGAGCAGACGAGGTCGGGGTCGGTGTCGACTATAAACATCCTGCGGCCATCTTGCTCGGGGCCCGCTCATTGTAGTTTTATCTTCGTTGCCTTTGTACCTGGTTGACCCTGCCACGTATCGACTGCCTTGATTTAACTACTCTTTCGAATTGCCCCACCTCTTTCTGGTTCGAACCCCGATGTTACCAACAGACCGCTTGCCTCACGACCATTCTTCTACCGTCCCCTCGGAAACGATCAGCCCTCAACGTTGCCAACTCTCGCCACAAAACTATTCTCCAGCCATCCTATTTCACTCAGGATCCATTATCTCATACAAGGGTGGCCGGGATGTTATGGGAAAAACATTGTATGTATGTTATGTGAACCCCAACAAAACTTACTGTTGTCATTTTAAGCTACAGGCTGTGTTTAAGCTGTGTTTTCTGTGTAATTGTGGGTGGGAACGAAAATTTTATGTCACTGTTGTGCTCACCTGTAAATAGTTGTACTATTAATGACTGAATTACTTTTGGAATTCATGTGGTGGGTTATTTTATGTATTTTATTTCATTTTATTTCACGAGCTGTATTGCTAGGCAGTTGCCTCAGTGTGCTGCGGGAGCAGAGACGGGATGAGAGGAGGAACGTTAGCCACTGACTGTACCCTGCTGGGTTCCCACAGAAATAAAACCTCCCTTTTTGACACCAATTGATGTGCATGGGTGATTGAATGCTGGTGTGAATCAGTTACATAAAACTGGGGCCGTGACCCGGATGCACCTGATCAGCCATCGCCGATCACCGGGACCGAGTGCATGCTTGTAAAGCTGGAAGCACCGAGTCAGAAGATCCAAATGCTTGTGAAGCTTGTTACACAAGCATTAATTATACAAACATCCATCAACAGCATTTTTATGGCATGGGCGAAAAAAATTAACTCCATCTCACTGTTCCATCTACATCTCAACAAATTTAAACAGTGACATCATTAGACAAGTTGATTCATTTAAGTTATTTAATGGATGGAAGTCCAAGCAACCATAAAAACATAAAAGCAAATATAAAAACTACATGACTTCAAGAGCACAAACCAATTATGATAATAATTATTATTATAAATCCAGGCCCATGTCTGTTTCATTGAGATTGAATTAAGTAATAAAGGGCATGATAGGTTTGACATCACAGTTACTGTAGTTATCATGCTCAAATAAAAATTAAATTACTAAAATGTGACAAAAAAGAATGAATATAAAACCACACGAAAAATTAGTCTTCTTGTTATCAAAGCGTCACATTACGCGCTCTAGTGGTCAACGTTGATATTGCAAGTTTGGGCAGGAATGACGCCATAAAAGCCAGGTGGCGTGGAGTCACTTAGTCCTGAAATTAATGATCGCAAGTGGAAAATGGGGACACATGGACCTCAAAAACCAAATATGTAAATGTTATCTGGAGGCATGTTTAATTTTTTCACCATTGCAGTATATAAGATGTAGACATGTTGTTTCTGAAAGATGGGAAATAAACAGGTTTAACCCACGTGCGGAAGCCCCGCCCATTCCCCATTACCAAAAAAATCGTGTTAAAAACAAATGACACGAGCTACACTCAGGGAAGTAAACGGCAGCATTGTCTGGGATGGCTAGTTGCTACGTCACCGTGCCACTTGTGGGTCCAAACTAGTGCGGTGTACCGTGTTGTAAAAGCAGAATGATGTTGGCAAAATCTTTTGCCGCTTTTTACCTAGGAAAAAATATTATTATTATAAATCCAGGCCCATGTCTGTTTCATTGAGATTGAAATAAGTAATAAAGGGCATGATAGGTTTGAAATACACCACAGTTACTTAGTTATCATGCTCAAATAAAAATTAAATTACTAAAATGTGACAAAAAAGAATGAATAAGACCACACGAACAATGAGTCTTATGAGTCAATGAGTCTTAGGGTGGTAGAAGCCTAGTTGGTAACACACTCGACTATGAACCAGAAGACACTTACTACCATTGTGTCCCTGAGCAAGACACTTAACCCTAAATTGCTCCAGGGGGGACTGTCCCTGTAAATACTGATTGTAAGTCGCTCTGGTTAAGGGCATCTGATAAATGCTGTAAATGTAAATGTGTTATCAAAGCGTCATGTGACGTCACATTACGCGCTCTAGTGGTCAAAGTTAATATTGCAAGTTTGGGCAGGAATGACGCCATGAAAGCCAGGTGGCGTGGAGTCACTTAGTCCTGAAATTAATGATCACAAGTGGAAAATGGGGACACATGGACCCCAAAAACCAAATATGAAAATGTTGTCTGGAGACATGTTTAATTTTTTCACCATTGCAGTATATAAGATGTAGACATGCTGTTTCTGAAAGATGTTAAGTAAACAGGTTTAACCCACGTGCGGAAGCCCCGCCCATTCCCCATTACCAACGTAATAGAAACCAGAGAAAAGAAAAATACCAAATAAAATCGTGTTAAAAACAAATCACACGAACTACACTCCGTTCATATTTTATTGCTGATTTCATGATGTGAACTGCATGGCTTGGAAAAAAAAAACGTTCCTTAACACTTAAAAGTATACAAATTTAAATGCTGCAATAAGGTGCCCCTGCACACGTTACCATGGTAGCCGCGATATGTAAACAATAATTTCATTAGGACACAGCACTTTTGGTGAGTAGCTACCAATTATTTTAGGACAGAGTTAGCATTAGCCATATAATACTTTTTTATTGTTTTTCTAATCAGATCATTAATGTTTAAAGAGCATTTGAGAGAGACCAGCATTGTTTTAGACGAAGATTCCTGCGAGAAGAACGACCCCACAGCGTTTCCAGCAAGAAGATTAATTCGTCAGAGGATCTTCAGAGTTCCAGAATGGCCAGCAGCTACAACTACACCCAGGTGTGTGTGAGTGAGGGATACGTCAGCCATTTAAAAAAAGTCTTTATCCATCTAACAGTGTTTATCTCTCTTTGTTGGGCTTTATTATACAGTTAGAGCATTAATAAAGTTTAGTTACTGAATAATAAAGAAGAGCAGTCTACGGGGCTGAAGATCTGGCCGCTGTTTACCTAAATTAATACGTTGACGACTCATGAAATATGTTTCTTGCTCTCAGCACCAAGTGGAAGAATTCTCCTGCAGCTGGACGATCAGCAACTTCAGCTTCGCAGATGATGAGAATGGCGCCTCCCTCACCAGCTCCACCTTTTCGGATGCCAGCGGACGGCTGAAATGGTAGGTCTGGGTGGGTCTGGAGATTCGTTTCAGCCAGGGAGTGATGTCCTTCCAGCTCATGTGTTTTTAACTCTTCCTTCCTCTGGTCTGTGTGTTCTCAGGACTCTGCAGTTGTACCCTAACGGCGTTGATTCTGTCCAGGAGGGCTACGTGTCATACTTTGCCGTCCTGGTCAGTGCTCCAGAGGCAGGTGTGCGGGCCTGTGCAAGACTCGTCCTCCTCAACGCCGAGGGACAGGAGGCCAAGGTCACTGGTGAGTTCAGGTGTCCCTGTGAGAGGAGATAAAGGCGTGTTTTCCTGCATCTCTCTGCTTTGATCTGTATTGATTTTATTGCTGAGCTTCAGTGCTGACCTGTCCTGTCTGTGTGCTTTTGTGTTGCAGAGAATAACTACTACACCCGGGTGTACGAGGGCGATCAGATCGGCTCTGAGTTATTCAGCAGAAATGACGTGTTGGACGATGCCTCTGGACTTTTACAGGATGACAAGCTCACCCTCACCTGTAAGGTAAGTATCACTGGCTGCCTGGTCGCACTTCACCATCTCACTGCAGAGGGATTCTGTGATGTTCGTCTCTTTAAAGTCCTTCCATGTTGGTAGCTTTTGTGTGATGGCGTAGCTGTGTTGTACTAACTACCATGTTGGGATGTTACAGATCACTGTGGAGAAGGATCCAGAGATCTCCACAGTGCAGGAGAAGGAGCCAGATAGCAGCCTGGCGTTTGAGCTTGGGGAGCTGTGGGAAGAATCCCTGCTCACTGACTGCACCCTGTGTGTAGCTGGGCAGGAGTTCAAGGCCCACAAATCCATCCTAGCAGGTAACACTTCCTCTAGCACATCCTCTAATATACACACACACATGCACACACTTGAGAATTTACAGACAGACGTAAGATGATTTGGTTCCAGGTATTTAAATAGCTACTGTAGAGAAGAAATGAAGGAATTTAATGCTCATCTTTACACTCTTCTGTCTCTCTGCAGCCCGCTGTCCTGTCTTCCGTGCCATGTTCCTACAAGACACGAAAGAGCAGCAAACTGTGAGTCTTTAAAACCTAATTTTCTTCCTTTTTGTCATCATGTGACTACATGAGATTTGCTACAGGAGTCTTATAAAAAAAGTGATTAGTTGTCACACGTGACACATCACAGCACAGCACCCTGTGCACACCCTGAAATGTGGTCTCTGCATTTATCCCATCCCCTGAGGGAGCAGTGGGCAGCCATGACAGGCGCCTGGGGAGCAGTGTGTGGGGACGGTCCTTTGCTCAATGGCACCTCAGTGACAACCTTCTGATTACGGCTCAGCTCCCTTACCCGCTAGGCCACCACTGCCACCACTATCTGCTCTTTGCTGGAGCCGTGTGCCCACCTTCTTCTCATGCAGTCTAGAACCATACTGATTTCAGCTCTGCTCTCTTTCTAGAACCGCGTGGAGATTAAGGAAATGGAGCCCGACGTCCTCAAGGAGATCCTGACCTATATCTACTCGGGAAAGGCTCCCAACATTCGTCATATGGCTGCCAAGCTGCTTGCTGCAGCAGACATGGTAGCTCTCACACTCACACATTACTGATTTATTTTTTTTTTTTTAATTCATCTCTTCACCTCAAAATTTCTGTCTCCTTCTGTCTTTCAGTACCTCCTGGATCGCCTCAAGTCCATGTGTGAGGACACACTTTGCAGCAGCCTCACCGTGGACAACGCTGCTGAGACCCTCATCCTGGGCGACCTCCATCAAGCTCAGCACACCATAAACGACGCTGTCACATTCATCAATGTGTAAGTGACACTTCCTCAGCCAACTACATCCTAATCTCAGGACCAGGCCACTATGTAAACTCCAGTACAGTTCAGGGTAGCGGTAATGCCAGGGCGGAAGTTTCCATGGTTTCCATCCTTACCTTGCACGGCCTGCAAAGGCAAGTATTTGGATGCAGCTGCTCACTTTTTTCTCTCTGTGGGATTTTTAGGAATGCAGAAGAAGTCACGAAGACTGACGGCTGGACGACCCTTACTGATGACCACCCACACCTCATCACAGATTTGTACCAGTCACTGGTTTCTGCTGGAGAACCACCAGCCAAACGCCAGAGACGTTTTTAGTCTCTTTCACCTCTTAATATACCTTATATAATGTGGTGTAATATTAAATGTTCAGGGTTAATGTTTTAATCTTTTTTTTAATCTGCTTTTGTCTATCTAGGTTATGATTATTTTAGGTGCTTGGTTACTATTTTTGGTAGGTATTTAGTCTTTTTGAATTACATGAAAGATGCAAGATTACATCTGTTTCTAAATGTAAATAATTCATTTTTTACTCTCTCATTATCCTACCAGAGGTCATCCCAAGACACCATCCCAGGACCAGCATCGTTTTGGACTGAGATTCCGACGAGAAGAACGACCCCAGAGCGTTTCCAGTAAGAAGATTCCTTCATCAGAGGTTCCTGCAGATCTTCAGAGTTCCAGAATGGCCAGCAGCTACAACTACACCCAGGTGTGTGTGAGTGAGGGATACGTCAGCCATTTAAAAAGTCTTTATCCATCTTACACTGTTTACCTCTCTTTGTTGGGCTTTATTATGCAGTTACATTATTACAAAGGAATTTAATGTTCATCTTTACGCCCTTCTGTCTCTCTGCAGCCCGCTGTCCTGTCTTCCGTGACATGTTCATACAAGACACGAAAGAGCAGCAAACTGTGAGTCTTTAAAACCCCATCATGTGACTACATGAGCCTTATCTGCTCTCTGCTGGAGCCATGTACCCACCTTTTTCTCATGCAGTCTAGAACGGTACTGATTTCAGCTCTGCTTTTTCTCTAGAACCGTGTGGAGATTCAGGAAATGGAGCCCGACGTCCTCAAGGAGATCCTGATCTATGTCTACTCTGGTAAGGCTCCCAACATTCGTCAGATGGCCACCGAGCTGCTTGCTGCAGCAGACATGGTAGCTCACACACACACTTTCACTCCAGACACAAACTCACAGAGTACTGTGGATGTTTTCAGATGCATCTCTTTATGTCTAACTGTCTGTCTCCTTCTGTCTTTCAGTACTTTCAGCCTGAAGTCCATGTGTGAGGACCGTGGACAACGCTGCTGAGACCCTCATCCTGGGCGACCTTCATCGAGTTCAACACATCAAAAACGCCGCTGTCACATTCATCAATGTGTAAGTGACACTTCCTCAGCCCCACTACATCCTAATCTTCATTTTGTTAAAATATTAAAATGTCATTATTCGGTTTTAAAATATTTTCTACTGTTGAAACTAATGTTGGTCTAATATCTTTCTTTTTCATATTTCGGGGCCAGGCCATCTTGAAAGAGAAGAAAGTCCTTTTGTCCCCAGAGAGGGGGGTGGTGGTGTGACCAACAGATTGGTCCGGGGTTAAACAAACAACTGGAAATAAAATATTGTTTTAAAACCATTTTTGATGTTTTTCTGTTTATATTGCTGAAATTATTCTTTAATTCTCTTTCTGTTCCCATGTTATAGTGACAAAAACAGACAATCACCACAACACCATGTATAGTCAGTTTTGAACCCCCACTGTCACTGACTGTTTCATTACACATTAAATTAAATAAATTCACATCACTATGGTCAGACCAGTTGTGTTGTGATGATGATAATTGTTTCTTGTTAATGTTAGCAATTCTATGTTAGAAACGTCTGCACCTAACTCGCTTCTATAATGTTGAGTGACATACAGACTAATTTATGTATAATTACAGTATATACAGTTGTCACAGCATCCACGGAGACGATCACCCACGAGCAGACGAGGTCGGGGTCGGTGTCGACTATAAACATCCTGCGGCCATCTTGCTCGGGGCCCGCTCATTGTAGTTTTATCTTCGTTGCCTTTGTACCTGGTTGACCCTGCCACGTATCGACTGCCTTGATTTAACTACTCTTTCGAATTGCCCCACCTCTTTCTGGTTCGAACCCCGATGTTACCAACAGACCGCTTGCCTCACGACCATTCTTCTACCGTCCCCTCGGAAACGATCAGCCCTCAACGTTGCCAACTCTCGCCACAAAACTATTCTCCAGCCATCCTATTTCACTCAGGATCCATTATCTCATACAAGTGTGGCCGGGATGTTATGGGAAAAACATTGTATGTATGTTATGTGAACCCCAACAAAACTTACTGTTGTCATTTTAAGCTACAGGCTGTGTTTAAGCTGTGTTTTCTGTGTAATTGTGGGTGGGAACGAAAATTTTATGTCACTGTTGTGCTCACCTGTAAATAGTTGTACTATTAATGACTGAATTACTTTTGGAATTCATGTGGTGGGTTATTTTATGTATTTTATTTCATTTTATTTCACGAGCTGTATTGCTAGGCAGTTGCCTCAGTGTGCTGCGGGAGCAGAGACGGGATGAGAGGAGGAACGTTAGCCACTGACTGTACCCTGCTGGGTTCCCACAGAAATAAAACCTCCCTTTTTGACACCAATTGATGTGCATGGGTGATTGAATGTTGGTGTGAATCAGTTACATAAAACTGGGGCCGTGACCCGGATGCACCTGATCAGCCATCGCCGATCACCGGGACCGAGTGCATGCTTGTAAAGCTGGAAGCACCGAGTCAGAAGATCCAAATGCTTGTGAAGCTTGTTACACAAGCATTAATTATACAAACATCCATCAACAGCATTTTTATGGCATGGGCGAAAAAAATTAACTCCATCTCACTGTTCCATCTACATCTCAACAAATTTAAACAGTGACATCATTAGACAAGTTGATTCATTTAAGTTATTTAATGGATGGAAGTCCAAACAACCATAAAAACATAAAAGCAAATATAAAAACTACATGACTTCAAGAGCACAAACCAATTATGATAATAATTATTATTATAAATCCAGGCCCATGTCTGTTTCATTGAGATTGAATTAAGTAATAAAGGGCATGATAGGTTTGACATCACAGTTACTGTAGTTATCATGCTCAAATAAAAATTAAATTACTAAAATGTGACAAAAAAGAATGAATATAAAACCACACGAAAAATTAATCTTCTTGTTATCAAAGCGTCACATTACGCGCTCTAGTGGTCAACGTTGATATTGCAAGTTTGGGCAGGAATGACGCCATAAAAGCCAGGTGGCGTGGAGTCACTTAGTCCTGAAATTAATGATCGCAAGTGGAAAATGGGGACACATGGACCTCAAAAACCAAATATGTAAATGTTATCTGGAAGCATGTTTAATTTTTTCACCATTGCAGTATATAAGATGTAGACATGTTGTTTCTGAAAGATGGGAAATAAACAGGTTTAACCCACGTGCGGAAGCCCCGCCCATTCCCCATTACCAAAAAAATCGTGTTAAAAACAAATGACACGAGCTACACTCAGGGAAGTAAACGGCAGCATTGTCTGGGATGGCTAGTTGCTACGTCACCGTGCCACTTGTGGGTCCAAATTAGTGCGATGTACCGTGTTGTAAAAGCAGTACGATGTTGGCAAAATCTTTTGCCGCTTTTTACCTTGGAAAAAGTGAAAAGAAGGTGTCTTCAGTAAGTTGGATCTCAAATTATACTCAGTACAGCCTAATGCCATTACCTCACGTTAATGTTAGCACCAGGTTACCCATCTCTTTTTCTAGAGACAGGTAGCAACGTAGCACAACCAGATCGTACCATAACACACATTATTTGAATGTCATACAATTCATGCTCTAAATCAAAGCACTTTTGCTAATCATCCCATTTCTATTCAGCAGCCTGGTTATTACCACGGGAAAAGATAGGTCTCTGCCCATGATTTACGCATTGCAAGTTCTCCAATGTGAAAAAAAAACACAGCACGAATAGCCTGCAAGCTCCTTTTTTTATTATCTCTGCTTTGGCTTTAAGCGAGCAGAAGTCTGACCTCAACAAACATGAGCATTCATTGTTCTTAAACACCCTCAGGTCAGATGAAAGTCGCTGAGATGTTTAAGGAAGAAAATATGCTGATGGACCTTCATCACCAGAGTGTTAGTGTGACAGGTCTATGACAGTTTCTGTGTGATGTGAACACCCAGGTACCAGAAACTCTCAACTGCTGTCCTGCAAATGTAGAGGGGCTGGTAGTTCCTTCCTGTCTTTTTCTGAATTTCACGATCAGATCCTTAGTCTTGCTGATGTTAAGGAGAAGGTTGTTCTCCTGGCAGCAGTTCTCCAGGTTCCTGATCTCCTACAGGTATGTTTTCTCTGTGTTGTCAGAGATTAGTCCCACAAAAACAGTATCATCCGCAGACTTGGTGATATGGCATACAGTCATACATCTACAGCATGTACCACAGGGGGCTTAAAACAGAACCCTGAGGAGCTCCAGTGCAGAGAAAAATAAAGGAAGAAACATGTTTGCCCACCTTCACTGACTGTGGTCTGTTTGAGAGAATGATGATGATCCACTGGCAAAGTAATGGACCAAGACCCAGAACCTTCAATGTAATGAAGAGCTTTGAGGGGATTATGGTGTTAAATGCTGAACTCTAGTCCACAAACAGCATCCTAACATAGTTTGCCCTGCCTGTGACATAGGATTGTGTGCAGCAGAATGCTAAACGAGGACATACCATGAAACGAACCAGAGGGTCACCACAGCCACCACCACCGTTACAGCTTCAGGGATCTTCAAGTGGACCAGTAACATCATTATGGACATGTAATCTAGACCATGACACTGGACTACATTCTGGACTTCTCCAACCCTACAACTGTAGGACTTATTATTATATAAAGTAAAGTGAAGTGATTGTCACATGTGATACACAGCAGCACAGCACACGGTGCACACAGTGAAATTTGTCCTCTGCATTTAACCCATCACCCTGAGAGCAGCGTGTGGGGACGGTGCTTTGCTCTGTGGCACCTCAGTGGCACCTCAGTGGCACCTTGGTAGATCGGGATTTGAACCTGCAACCTTCATTAACCGCTAAGCCACCACTGCCCCTGCCCCATATCATCCCCAACCCTGCACTGACGCCATTTGCAGGCTCACTCTACCCTGGAAGGGGGTCCCTCTCTGTATCACTCCTTCCCAATGTTTCTTCCTTTCTTTTTTTTTTTTTCTCTCTCCTAGAGTTTTTTTGTGTGGAGTTTTTGCTTGTGTGAAGAAGGGTCAAGTGTGGGGGGTGTCAACTGTAGGGTCTGTCAAAGCCCAGTGAGACATACTGTATGTGATTTTGGGCTATGTAAGAAATAAATGTTGTTGTTAGTCTGCTATGCAAACTGGGTGATAATCATTCAGGAATGCAGGCTTCTGTTTCTTAAGCACAGGTACAATGATGGACTATCTGAAGCATGTGGGAACCTTTGCCAGGCACAGGTTAATGAACTCAGGGAACACTGGTCCTAGCTGGTCAGTGCAGGTTCTCAAGACCCAAGACCCATGAGATGGCATGTGGACCTCCTTCTTTCCTGGTGTTTACTCTCCTGAAGGCGTTCCTCACAGCGTGCTCTGTAATGATGAGAACATTCCCCTCACTTGTGCTCTCCATGTGCCGTCATGTGAGAGGCTATAGGAGGAAAACCACAGACACTGTTGTAAGTTGGAACACTCCCCAGAGGGGCTGTTTATTGGAACCGAGCCGTCAGCGTTTGGTGTGTCACTCTGGCGTTGGTGTCCTTTGTGATTCGTGACAAGGGTGGTGAGGCCAACCGGTGAGATAGTACCTTGCCTTGTGGATGGCATATCGGATGGCCAGGGCTTCTCGCTCCATAGTAGGATACTGCTTCTCCACTGGCAGTAGTCTGCAGCTTAGGTACAGGGATGTTCATCCCCCTTCAGACCTGGGCCAAGACAATCCTAGCACTTCTCCCAATGCGTCCATCTGCAACACAAAAGGAAAGTATGCTCAGGTGAGGCATGTCTTCTCCACACTGCTCTCATTCTCCACCAGTGATAAGGTGACAGTGCATATAGCTAACTGCACTGGTGATTGTTAGGGCAATTGTTAGCTGCTGCATCGAAATGGGTGGTAGTAACCTAGTGGGTAACACACTCGCTTATGAACCAGAGGACCCGGGTTCAAACCCCACTTACTACCTTTGTGTCCCTGAGCAAGACACTTAACCCTGAGTTGTCCAGGGGGGGACTGTCCCTGTAACTACTGATTGTAAGTCGCTCTGGATAAGGGAGTCTGATAAATGCTGTAAATGGGCATAAACCATGTTCAGCTCATCAGCAATGGAATTGTCAGCTCTCACCATCAAAGTGGTTGGCCGTTTCTCGATTTTACTGTCTTCAGTCCTTTACAGTGGCTCCTAGAGTCAGACTGTTGCACCTGGGACTCTTACTTTCTCCCCGTTTCTCAGTTTTGCCTGTTTTACTGCTCTGCTCGTCTGATAGAAAGGAAAACTTGCATTGGTACACAAGGTGTCAAAATTTAATATGTGTAAAGAGTGCTTTGACCATTCTGTTTCTCCGTTTAGAGAGCGGCAGCTCAGACGGTTGAATCTGGAATCTCTCCCCTTATGGCGTCATCCCGTTTCTCAAGCCTTTCTCCTCCTCATTAGCATTTAAGGCCACTGGCTAAAAGTAGCTTTACTATTGGAACCAGACAGGACTTCTCTGGACAATAATTTTTCCAGATGCCCAAAACAATTGGACAGGTGCTTCATCAAAATGACTTCACCCCAGTCCCCAGCAGTCCAGTCCCTGTACTTTCTGCAGAATGTCAGTCTGTTCTTGTTTTTCTTGGAGAGAAGTGGCTTCTTTGCTGCCCTTCTTGACACCTCCAAAAGTCTTCGTCTGACCGTGTGTGCGGATGCCCTCACACCTGCCTGCTGCCATTCCTGAGCAAGCTCTACACTGGTGGCACCTCGATTTCGAAGCTGAATCATCTTTAGCAGACGGTCCTGGCACTTACTGGACTTTCTTGGGCACCCTGAAGCCTTCTTCACAACACTTGAACCTTGAACACTTGAATTTTTTTTTTTTTGTGCAAGCAGAGAAACAATTCATAACAACAATGGCCGTAGCCATCATAGAATTAATACTTCTTACTGTGTTTGAAAAAAAGCATTTTGATTTACTCCATTTACATTTCTTCTGGTCAAATGACAAAATGTCAACAATGTCTTCAAACTTAAGGCTGAGTCGTTTATTTCTTTAAGCTGACTTAGTAGCTACAAGGAGTGCTGCGGAGCCACATGGTATTTAATAAACGTTTTAACTTCAGGATTGGTTAATTTGAAAGAACCAGATACATCAGTCAGGGTTAACAACTGCTGTTTGTGTTCACATAAAATTAAAGTGCACAAGAAGTATTTGTCCAGTACAGAACAGTAGCAGAAAAAGTTACATGGGTAAGCAGGGCACTTACATGACTCTTGAGATCATGACAGAAAATGAGTGTGTGTCATTATTGACAAGTCTGGCCATATACCAGACACCATGGTAAATCCCTTTTTTTATTCATACTGTCAGAACTGCACTTTTAAAGGCCAGTGGGACACAAACCTTCATAATTCTGAGAAGAAAGTAGCCTCTTTCCTTTTTCTCTTAAACCAAAAACCAATTTAGGAGCCAATAATGAATCCTGTAGCTGTTGGAGGTAGAGGTGATAATTTATAAATTCACCCATCAATGGCATTGTGTGCTATGATCAGCCCAAGGTATCTTGTCCAGCCCTGCTTCTAATTTCAAATCCTGAAAATTTGTCAAATACATTTGTTTTAAGGATTTTGTAATGTTTTGAAAAGTTTTTATCCTTTTGACATATTGATGCCCACATCACTGGAAAAAAAGTTCCACGTTTTTTTTTTTTTTTTTTTTTATTTAAGCTGTCCTAATTTCTTTGCATGGTTTCAAACCATGCATATTAAGTTCATTCAACTTAATTCAACTGATTATTTTATTAAGTTGATCAAACGTGATTTGGCATTGATTCCAAATTAAACACATTATTCTTACATGATCAAATCATTTGTCACTTAAAGAAAAAAGATGAATTAACTTAATTCCTTTGCATTTTTCAGAGCATACAACTCTTTAAAGTTCCAAGTCATTTAGTGTTATATACCATATTTAATTCATACAAAAAATAATAAGAAGAACAAAACAAGAACACAATAGTACAGGCGCTGATTTGGATTTTGTCTTCACAGGGACTTCAGATTTGATGCGCAAAAGCATCCTTTCATTATCCTTCACAGTCCCAGACTGTTAAGACTTAACACACAAACGCATACACTCACACACACACTTTCCTGTGGACTTGATTTTTAGGTGTACAGGTTGTTTTAGGTCGTTTACGTTTTGGGTTTGTGCTTTTGTTGAGGATTTCCAGTCATCTTTGTTTAATTTCTTGCGTTACACCACTAGAGGGCGACACATATTTCAGTCTTGTATGCCATAAAGTGAGCATAATCACTTCTAGTTCCCTTTGCCCACTTTTTTCAAGACCATTTAAAAAACATTGTCAATATTGTGTCAGTAAACAAAGCAGAATACTTAAATGTAATGAGAATCAGATACCCATAAAAACAGTCCAAAATTCCTATTGACTTCTTCTGACTCTTTACATACTGTAGCCTGCCCAGTTCTAAAATGAGTGGCCCTAGCCTGCACTTTAGAAGCAGTATTGGTGTAGCTAACAATTCCAGGTCCTTTTTATTGATCTTGTACATGAAATTAATTGGCCATTTCCATTTGGCATCCCTTACACGGGACTCTCCTGTCACATTTGAGATGATCCAGTGAGAAGATTTTTTTGGGGTGGTTGGGAAAGGTCTCTCACCCACTCTCCATCTCATAGCAGGTGTAATGTTAGTGTACAGGCACAATATGGCAGTCGCCATTCCATCTTGTAGGTGGATGACATTGGTGAGGCAATTGTCCAAATATGAATGTGCAGATTGAATGACCAATTCCTGAGTCAGATAAAAAAAAGGAATCCTGAGGACACACACATGAATACTGACATGGAAAAATATTTTGTCTGTAAGAGGGGGTGCACGAACATGAGATCAGTTCAGGTTTCGTTGAGTTCTAAAGTATATTTACGAAAGGCTGGTGTATATAATATGGATTATTATGTTGTCTTAGGGTTTGTGCTCATAGTACTCAGAATTCAGAAAAAGTCTTCTGTTGTGTAAGTCATAAGCAGGTAGGCAGCCTTTTCAGTATTTAAAGATTGTCATGTAGAGCCAATAACAGCAAGCTATTGATGGTAGAGTCACAATTTAGGCCTTTCAAGTCTTTTCTTGTTGACGGACATCTGCTGTGGTCCACACAGCAGGTGTCGGCTTGGTGCAGTACATTCCTCATTATTCCGGAATATTGTTCCACTTTATTCCGGCTGCTCGTTCAGCTCCATGTCTGACACTAGAATGTTCTTCTCCATTTGTTCAGAGGGGGTGGAGTTTGTGCGGCTGTACCGGGCACCCTCGTAGGACCCTCCTGATCCTGACATCTGTCTGCGGTACAGATAGATCACGCCCACAACCAGAGCCATCAGAGCCAGTGCTGATACCAGAATAACAAACACCAACGCAGGAACATGGTCTCCATCTGCTATGAGGGGAGAGACGGTGAGATGTGAATCAGCATAAAACAGCTTTTAAATGTAAAAATATATATTTTTAAATGCTTTCTTAGTGGTCAGACTTGTACAATTGAGGCAGCGGTGACCTAGTGGGTAAGGAAGCGGACCCGTAATCAGAAGGTTGTCTGTTCAAATACCGAACTGCCAAGGTGCTACTGAGGAAAGCACCGTCCCCACACACTGCTCCCCGGGCGCCTTTCAAGGTTGCCCATTTCTCACAATGGTGATGGTTAAAAGCACAGGACACATTTAGTTTTGTGCTGTATATCACAATGACAATCAATTCAGTTCATTATACAGATGGAGTTCTGTTTCCCTGGTCCCCTTGAATTTGAAAGAAAGAAAGTGATTATCATTGTGATACACTGCAAGACAGCACACAGTGTCACAATGAAATGTGTCCCCTACTTTTAACCACCACCCTTGGTGAGCAGTGGGCAACCATGACAGGCGCCCAGGAGCAGTGTGTGGGGACGGTTCTCTGCTCAGTGACACCTCAGTGACAATCAGCGGGTAACCTAGTGAGCTTTGAGTAAAGCCAAGGATATCTGCTTGTAATTAAACATACTCATATCCTATGATGACAAGCTAATGATATATTATATTTCAATAAAACTTACTTATAACTGAAGATGCATCTTGACCTGTAAGTAATGAAAGAAACAACAGAGAATTATTCACCTTAATTTAATTGATCTGATTTATCAGAGTGGAACTACACTGCTTGTCCAAAAAAAGTCACAATCTGGATTTAATAACACATTAACTTTACATTTATATCATTTATCAGATACCCTTATCCAGGGTGACTTACAATGAGTAGTTACAGTAACAGAGACATGGTTACGGCTAGTACCACAAAGCAAATAGGTAAGAGCCTCCCATTGGATAAGGCACACCTGATTGTTTCAGCTGGCAAAAAGGTTATATAGAGATAGGGACATTTTGTGCCCTTCAGTTTCTTATCTTCAAGCCATTTTGGATGTGCTGAAAGAATTTGGGTCCAATTTGGACCAATTAATTTTTAAAAAACTTCTGCTCCTAAAATAGCTAAGTGTCAGGATTGGCTCCAGGTTGCCAGCTGGAGTCAATTCTGACAGCCAATAAAAGTCGGTAACTCCGCTGCTTCTACAGCAGCGACATTCTAGTGAACTCAGTGTGTTAACTTGATGTGATCTCGACCTGGCAACTTGTATAGTTTTTGAATTCTGGCAACCGCCACACGCCTGCGGGCTCGTTTTTGTTCTCCCCGTTGTTTCACTGTTTTTCGGCCACCAAGCCGCGTTTATTTGTGTTCTTTTATTGTTTGTTAATAAAACCCCTTTCCCAGCATGTCCCGCCTCTGCGTTTCCTTCCCCCGTCAGCCCACCGACGTGACACTAAGTTACACAAAGACATACTTACTTGGTCCTAATAACAAAATGTCCCATTGACCAATCCAATAATAATTAAAATAATTTAATGAAAATTATTGTAGTTTTTTTCCCCCCAATATATCACAGCGCATCACTTTTTCCTTATTTTGTTTTGTTAAAACCTCCAAAATTAATTCAATGCATTTTTTTCTTCAGTATTCTGAACACCCCACAAAGACAACATGGAAAAGGTTTACATGAGGTTTTGGCAAAGGCATTAAAAATAAAAACAATTACAGCCTCTTTTTGAGTATGATGCCACAAGCTTGGCACACCGATCCTTGGCCAGTTTCTCCCATTCCTCTTTGCAGCACCTCTCAAGCTGGGAAACAGACATTTTACGATCTCTCCAGAGATGTTCAATCAGATTCAAGTCTGGGCACTGACTGGGTCACTCAAGGACATTCACAGAGTGGTGTGAAGCTGCTCCTTTGATATTTTGGCTGTGTCGTTGGCTTATGTCCATGTGCCTTTTACTAAGGAGTGGCCTACATTTGGCCATTCTACCATACAGATGAGTCCTGCTGGTTTTGAACTTCTTCCACTTATGGATGATGGAGGCCACTGTGCTCATTGGGACCTTCTGTAACCTTTCCCTGATTTGTGCCTGGAGACAATCCTGTCTCTGAGGTCTACAGACATCTCCTTTGACTTCATGCTTGGTTTGTGCTCTGACATGAACTGTCAAGTGTGGGACCTTATATAGAAGGTGTGTTCCGTTCCAAATCAGGTCCAGTCCACTGTTTTTTTTGAGCTGCAGAAACATCTCAAGGATGATCAGGGGAAACAGGAGGTACCTGAGCTCAATTTTGAACTTCATGGCAAATTTTAAATTTGTATTTTTTTTTATACATTTGTGAAACCTTT
This sequence comes from Denticeps clupeoides, assembly GCF_900700375.1. Lineage (NCBI taxonomy): Eukaryota > Metazoa > Chordata > Actinopteri > Clupeiformes > Denticipitidae > Denticeps > Denticeps clupeoides. Next base: position 19,969,153 of record NC_041713.1, on the reverse strand, counting down.
TTCACGTTGTCATTATGGGGTGCTGAGTGTAGAATTCTGAGGAAAAAAATAATTGAATTCATTTTGGAATATGGCCGTAACGTAACAAAATGTGGGAAAAGTGATGTACTGTGAATACTTTCCGTCACGCAAGACTCCAGTGGGTTAATTTAATTTATTCTGGAAAACCGCTGACACGACTTCCTGTTTGCACCAAACATTGTACTTAGTGAATGGTGTTGATGACATCATTTCTACGAATGCTTGCTCAACTTCTATAGGCCACTCTCCTCCTCATCCCGCCTCTCTCCTCCTCATTAGCATTTAAAGCTACAGACACCAAACGGCACGTCCTGGGGAAATCTCATTGTGGGCCTGGATCAAAGTGGCTGTAATTCTGCATCAGATACAGTATTCAATGACAATGCCAGGATTCATCTGGCTCAAAGTAGTAGTTCAGAGAGCATGAGACCTAATTTTTCATCCATGTATTGGCCACCACAGACTTTAAGCCCATGGATAATCTTTGGGATGTGCTGCAGAAGAATTTGTGAAGCGATCATTCCTATAAAATCTTGTCAGAAATTAATGCAACTCAACTAAATATGTCAGTGTGTGAGTATTTTAGACTGCCAGTGTATATATCTACTCTACTCATTTAGTCAGGCACTTGACTTAGAATTATCCATGTGGAAACAAAGTGTCAGTGTGAATAAATGTAAATGCGAATTTGATTATCATGCTGCGTTGTCATACCACGTGGCCGTTTACAGATAACCCCATGTGTGTGGTTCTTGCAGGGGCTGGGCTTCCAGAGGCCAGTGTTACTCTGCATCCAGAAGCATGTGTTGGGGGAGAGCATGCTGAGGTTTGCATCTTGTAGTTCCCAGTTTGTGTATCTTACTGCCACATTGTCCAGCCACTGCAAAACACCCCCTAAACAAGGCAACAGGCATACATCATTATTATGGTCTTCTTACAGGCTGATTGAGACAAACTGTAAAGCAAATATAATTTGGTGCATTTTACAGATATTATAAGTATATGTACACACAAACAATTAATCTATCAGTCAAAATGTATGGGTCTTGGATTTTTTACATTATAGAACAAAACTGAAAACACAGGACTATGAAATAACTCAAATTAACATTTTTTTCTTAACAAGGGGCTTTTGCTGTGATGGCAGCATTTAACACTCTTGGATTCTCTCGATAACCTAAAGTTAGATAACAGGGATGATTTTCCTGAAGGCTTATGCTGAACACTCTTTTAATTCACTCATGTTAATGAGCATCATGAAGCAACTTTTGATGATGAAAATAGTGAACATATGTATTAGTGTAAACTAGTTTTAAAAATAAGGAACTAAAATAACCTAAATCAGAAGTGTTTCTTATGCATTAGAACAATGTGCATCTATCTTTAATCCAGCAGTATTCAGGATCATGTAGTCTCTTCAGAAGTGAAATTATTTTCTGATATTTATTGGTGAATATACTATCCACTATAGAACACAGATTTCACAGACAAACCTTTTGGGTTGAAGCTCATGCCAAGCCATGCCCCATGTGCCTGTTCCTGGTAGCTCTGCATATGCTCCCATATGAAGCTGTTTTCACTCTCATCGAGGACAGAGAGAAGCTTTGCTCCCACTGAAAGATTAGTTGAGAGAACATTAGAAAACTGGTGGAAATTGACAATTGGGTAGAGACAGAAGCATGTGAACCAATTTAAAGGCTCTATTCCATTCAAATAGTTTCAGAAATTAGTTCCACATCAAGCCTTTCAGCTTACAGCTATGCCAAAAATAATCAAGAACTCCATTTTACATTTTAATACAGTTATCACATTAGGAATGTACAGAGCCCTCCAGGGGTCATGTAGTAGAAAAAATATTTTTTTAAGCAGTGTGTGGGGACAGAACTTTGATCAAGGGGACCTCAGTGGCACCATGGCGGTTTGGAATTCTAACTGGCAACCTTCTGATTATGGGGCCACTTCCTTACCCGCTAGGCCACCCATGCCCATTTAAGTTCAAAAATTGGTGAGGTGTTGAAAAAAATTAAGGAGTAGAAAAAAAATCAGCAAGGTGGTATAAAAAATAAATTATGGATTAATTGGAGGATTAATCCAGAGGACTCATTTTGTTGTGTGCACCATGTGCTGTGTTGCAGTGTTTCAGAGACCTGCTGACATGCATAGCTGCACACACAGACAGAGACCATATACATTATCTACTGAAAATTATATATATTTTCTTTTAATAATAGCTAAAAAGCATTGTTTTGCATATGTGTTCAGACCCAGCACAGCCTGCTAGCACAGACAGTCTCCCACCCTCGCTGTCTGGCCCCCTGGAGTTTGAGGGGATGTCATACAGGCTTCTGCAGAAGCGTCTGGACTGGGAGGGAGCACTACAGGTGTGCGAGTCCCTGAAGTGGAGATTTTAAATTACTTAGCATGTTGATAGTACATTCCTGTAATATTTAAAAGTTTGCGATGTCATTTTGCATGTCACAAAGATTCATAATTATCATACCGGCCACATAGTGCAAAATAGTCCGGAGCCTATAGCTACGTCGGCAACGGAATGCATTATCAACATGCTAAGGTCATCCTCGCTCTTCACATCAAGCAGCTCTCAGCTCAGGCTGCTTACATTGTCACATGAGCAGGTTTTTTCCCTATGACGTCTCTTGATATTGTTTTTTTTTCTACTACCCAACCGTAGGAATGTCTATGAAATAAAAGACAAACATTACAATAGGATAAAATATAAGAGTATAAGAGGGGGATATAAGATATAAGAGGGGGGCAGTTGTGGCCTAGTGGGGCCACATAATCAATGTGGAAGCGGCCCCATAATCAGAAGGTTGCCGGTTCGAATCCCGATCCGCCAAGGTACCACTGAGCAAAGCACCGTCCCCACACGCTGCTCCCCGGGAGCCTGTCATGGCTGCCCACTGCTCACCAAGGGTGATGGTTAAAAGCAGAGGACACGTTTTGTTGTGTGCAACGTGCGCTGTGCTAAAGTTTATGTTTTATTTACTGGAATAAACATCAATTTGCAGCAATTAAAACTTCTGTAAGTCAATTTGTAATTCTAATTATTGATTAAGCTTTTACAGTGACAGACTTGCATTGCTGAACACAGCATCGGACCTAAACACTAATTGTTTTTGATAATTGGCCTCTTCACATTTGTGTAGACATTCGATTCATTAAAAGCCATAGTCCTTTTCAGCCTTTTTCAGCAACTTAATGTTAGTTTAATGCAGTGGTTCCCAACATGCAGTCTTTGAGCCCCCTGGAAAGGTGCTAGAGATTGCAGAGGGTCCGCACATTGGCGCTTTTAAAAAGCTTTACATTGCAAGGGCTCACAAGATCATGGCTGTTTGGAAAATGTAAAGTTGGAGTCAAGAAACCCACCCTGACTGTCATTTATTTAAATGCACACAGCATAACAGTTGGACTGAATTCTGTTGGGCTCGGATTGAATATAAATATACTAATCAGATTTGCCTTTGCATGTGTCTTTTTTCTGACTATTAAAATCACATATATCAATCACCCTGATGGGGTATTAAGAGCTCTAATGTTGCCCTATAGATTTGTTCTCCATGCCTTTACACCTGACTCACAGGTAACTATTACAGGAAAATGGTACATGGACCTTGACTGATAGTAATTGTAATTGGATTAAGTTGGTGTGTAGGTTATAAGGTTTACCTTTGCTGCATGTGTGTACTGCTGTATGCTGTAGCTCGGGCTGTTGCAGGTTAAAGGAATAGCAGCTGTTTCTAAAAGGCACCCAGGACCAGCTGTCAACAGCCTGAGGACAATGACCTGGATACATCCACCGGTGATCGACGGTTCTTTCTAAGCACATGAGACCAGCGTAGTTATAAAATGATTTCAAAACTTTTCTGAAAACAAGAATGCACAAACTCGTAAATCTCGTAAGTACCTGGGTTGATTTCACAGATAGCATTGTTCAGTTTGGCTTCACAAGAAGACACTGTCCACAGCCCGACTGCATTCATCTGACCACATCCCACCATCTGGTTGCTTTCCCCGTCTCGCCAAGCAGTGTAGGTCAGCTCCTCCATACCGAGCCAGGAGAAAATGCGTCCCTAAGAGAAAATGATGCTCAGCAACTGATCACCCTTCAAATTGTTCTTAGTTCAGACTTGAGCAACAGCTTGCGGGTGGCCTAGTGAAGGGCAGCGGTGGCCTAGCGTCCCAGTTCAAATCCCGAGCCGCCAAGGTGCCACTGAGTAGTGCACTGTCCCCACACACTGCTCCCCGGGCGCCTGTCATGGCTTCCCACTGCTCACCAAGGGTGATGGGTTAAAAGAAGGACATCCATTTTGTTGTATCACTGTGTTATGTGCTGCAGTGACTATCACTTCACTTTCACTTTTTAATTTTATTTCCATAAGAAGTGAAAGTGTGTTTATTCCATTGTTTCTATGTCTGTTAAAAGTATTTTTGCATTGTTTGTTTTTTAATTCATTTTACAATGGTCTCTAGTATGAATGAATGCCCTTTGAGTCAGGTTTGGTTTTGGTGGGGAAACAAAATGCTATGATGCTCCTGTTTCAGGCTGTTTTAGTTTGGATCATTAGTTTGGAGGACACATTTCACTGTGTGTTGTGGTGTGTAATGTGTGACATAATCACTTTCACATCATAAATGTCTTCGGAGATACAGCCTTAAGCTTTTAATCCTGAATCTCAGGAGAAAGGAGATAGCGCAAAAGAATCGCTTGGAGAAGGGGTGTTAATGGACTCCGCTCCCATTCTGGGACTCATTTTGTGGAATTCAGGGAAACCTCAGAGGATAATTATCTGTTTTTAAGGCGTGTTGTGAGACCCATCTGTACTAGGTCTGTTTTAACAGGTGGGATAATAGGAAATGCTTAGCATGTCTAATAGGTATCTGAGTGTACATCTGAGTTTTATCCTAAGTTCTGCCTCATTCGATCAACCTCCAAGACCCTTAACACTCTCCCTTTTTTTACAATGTGTTATTGCTGCCATGTTTTCAACTTGCTGGTATCTCCTCTACCCTCAATAGTTAGCTTCTACCTACCGAGACAATCTCTGCCTTCTGGCTGCAAAATCAAAACTGTCTTCCCGTGAGCGGTCGCAAGCCAAGGTGGGCAAGGCCATGACTACTAATTTCGTAGTGATGTAAGTTCAAAGGCCTTTTTCTGATTCACTAATATTTCCGTCTATGTTCTCTCTATGGCTAATGCAGGTCAATGGGGGTAGAAGAACATTTTCTCGTGCATCATGCATATGCAACTCATATTTCAGAGAAAGTATTAAATGGTTTCTCAGGCAATGACATCTTTAAAAACGTGTCAAGAGTAAAGTTAGATATTGTACATTATATTATATTGTAGCATTATATTGTACCATTTTATCTGATGAGTACATGTGACCCTAAAACTGTGGTAGCCATGCAGTCTTCCTCACCATGTCATTTTGGAGGCCAATCCAAGCTGGTTTACGGAGTGTGTGGAGTAGGAGTGTGAGGTAGGCCTGTTGACGTGGGTCCCGTATGACAGCCAGTGTCCCATTGAGGGACTCGCACACCTGTAGTGCTCCCTCCCAGTCCAGACGCTTCTGCAGAAGCCTGTATGACATCCCCTCAAACTCCAGGGGGCCAGACAGCGAGGGTGGGAGACTGTCTGTGCTAGCAGGCTGTGCTGGGTCTGAACACATATGCACAACAATGCTTTTTAGCTATTATTAAAAGAAAATATATATAATTTTCAGCAGGTAATGTATATGGTCTCTGTCTGTGTGTGCAGCTATGCATGTCAGCACCTTTGTTCTTCATGCAGATGTATCCGTGTTTCTCTGTCTCACACCCTCGAGATGCCCACATACCCGTGGTTCTTGCCGGGCTGCCATGCAGCATCAGCACACAGTTTGCCTAGCATCACACAATGGTTTCACAATTACAGAATGGCAATAAAAATGATGCCCATTAAACAGGACAAGAAGTCAAGAAGGAAGGCAGGCAGATGGATGGATAAATGTAAAGCACCGGACTCTTGTTGGGATGGGTCCCGCTGTTGTCCACTGGCTCCCCTGGGGCCCAATTTGTGTAGCTTAGCAATCCTGGCTCCGCCCACTGGAACTTAGACTTAAAATCAGAGGTCAACCCAACCCACAGGTGAAAGCTTGTGTTTGGCAACAGAGTGATCAAGAAAGCTAGAAGATAAAAAGGATTCAAATCAATGTGTGTTAGTCAGTGTTAGTTAGTGTGTGTGTGTGTGTGTACGTGTGTACTGTACCTTGCTCAACATGGCTGTGCACGGTTGCCATTGCCGCCCCTTGAGACTGACAAATGGAGTGGGCAGTGGGCCAGGTGACACGGCTGAACTCATCATGGCCAAACACCTTGTAACACTACAGGATTGACACAGGAAGGGAAAGTGGAAGTGAAGTGATTGTCATTGTGATCCTTTTCTTGATATATGGCCTAGGGGGTGCCTCATAAAAAACCACTGACCTATCATATATACAATACACATCGATGCAACAGACTGCTTATGAACTGGAGTATGTACTAGTTTTCTACCTTGTGCAGGAAGGGAGTCCACCCATCAGCACAGCCAGCTGACTGCAGAGGGGTAGAGGGGGTGGGAGGGATGGTGCCTGTGATATTGACTCTCTTACATATATACCGAAGGTCAGTATGACACTTCTGATCAGTCCAGTCTCCTGAAACAGACATGAATTGAGAGTGAGAGTGACAAACGGAAAAATGAAGTGTTTCTTCTGTATGAGAATGACCTCTGACCTGAACTGGTGGACATATAAACACACTTCCTGTCTCGGCTGATGGTATGTGGCTGTCCGGAAGCCCAGGAAACATAGTTGAGCACAGAGTGATCTGACCAGTGGAATCGGCCATCATTCTCATAGGTGTACATGCCCAGCCACCAGTTCTCATTGTCTGTTTTAATCATCTGCAGAACACATCATAATGCATTGGAAGAAAAATAAGCATGTTTGACATCATGCTTGAAACCAACATAGCCAACATTTTCTTGCTTGCACAGACATTGGCATGCAAAGTCTAGATGCTGCTCTGTTATCTGTTTCAGAGAAAAAGTAATCACAAAAGGAATACATTAATATTGCTTAAAATATTGCCTAAAAGGTTAGCATTTTGGTGATCAGATCATCGTCTGCTCAATGAACAACTCAGAGTTACAGACACTTTAAACTAAGTGTGCACAGTTTTGCATGCCACTATATTTTTTAACTTTACAGAGCATACAAAGCATATTTATAAAGGATTGTGGAATGTGTACATAATGATTCAGGGCATTTTTACCTGATTCAATGCGTTTTTTAGGAATCGTCCCTCAGCTGCAGAGTGGATTGAGGCTAAAGAGGCGTCCACCCAAGAGCAGATCCTCTGAGCCTGATCCCAGGAGGAGCGATGCTCTGAAAACCTGTACTCTGCCTCCTCAAAAGCCACCCACTTCATCCCAGAATCTACAGTTGGGGAGAGACAACGAGAGAGAGAGAGAAATATCAAGAATGATGGTGGTGGGGGAGGTTTGGACAAGACCACATGTTATGGAATTACAGTATAAGTCAGACCTCTTTCAACTTTTAATTGTATGTTTTAATAGAATTATTCTAAAAGTTACCTTTCTTTCCATAATGTTACAGTAAAGCAATCTTAAAGTAACAATAATTTAATTATTCATAATTTATAATAAAAAGGGGGGGGGGGCACTATGAAATTCTCACCCATTGAAGTCTCTGGTTCCTTCTCCACAGCCCCTGCAAAACACCCAAGGGCCACTTATTGTAAGCGTATGCTTACTTATTAAATTCTTTAATAGATGCACACCAACAGGAATGCAGGCAGCCACACGAACCTTTTGGGATTTTGCAGATCCAGTCCAGTTTAGACTCACAGTGCATAGGCAGCCAGCTCTTGGTGCCTAAATCCATCGCAACACACTTATGGATGGGAGAATAATATCTGGCAAAGTTCTGATATGTATACTGAATGAGAGAGAAAGAGAGAGTAAATAATGACAGTTTTGCTTTAGTATTAAAACACATTTTAAAGGTGCATTATGTAAGAATAAGGGTATTTATTAGTATAGTTTTCAAAAGTATGCTTTTCATTTGTTTTCATTAGTGTGCTACATGTAAGCTTACAATGAATATTTATATAGAGAGCAGGTCCTTTTCCACAGAAGTTGCTGTGTCATCATAATTGCAACAGAAGTGCAATGGGCAAAACTGAATGGTTTATGTTAAAATGTGAAGCGCTTAGTATGAATGTACATCCACTGTTCTTAAGTTAAATTGATTTAACTTTAGATTTTACATTTCTTTTCTACCAATCAAATCAAAAGACAAAATGTGTATCTCAAAGTTATATGTTTGAGCTTTTATAATCTCAAGATTAGAAAATATCCCATTACTTTCTTTTCATTCTTAAAAATATGCTAATTGGACTAATAGAAAACAGTAAAGTCAATAGTAACACAATTTAGACTACTTTAAGACATTTTAAGTGACTACAGCAAAAAATATGAGATAATGAAAACACGTGTAACAGTGTAGAATCTGTTGGGCCTGTTGCTTTAATAAGACATGGTGCATGGGGAGTGCTTAAATTGCTGTTTTTTTGTATTTACAGCAATAAAGAAATACATACAAAAAAGCACTGCTTGCTAGTTATCAGTATCTTGTAGAATAAACTACTCAACCAGCTCTTTTTGTTTGTGTGTAATTACTTCTGACACCCCAGAAGACAAACCTCTAGGCAAGTTTGGTTTCTCTCTGTTTTATTTGCCCGTAATACACCTTGTTTATGATCTCTGATATAGTCAGTGTCGCCCATCAGATAAAGACATTGATTTATATATTGAAATGCCACTGAAACACTCACAGCCAATCCATCACTCCACTTCCAGCTGTCATTGTCTAGGGGGTTGCGGCGGTGTAAGCCAATCCAAAACCAGTGTTGCTCATGATCTTCTGATTCCCTGAGTCACATGACCACATGCGGTTAGGATTATAATGCACCCATAGACTAGAAATACACTGGATCTTTCGACATATTAATGTGTATGTCCAATTTACAGAGGCACATGGACATTAGTTAAAAAAAAATCACCCAAAGGTCTCATGTAAAATCTGTTCGATGAACGCCTCCTCCTCTGGGCCGTTCACACTCAGCAGGTTTGCCCCATGAGCGTGACAGTTAACCAGGGCCTTAATCCACGATGACTGCTGCAATTGCTCCTGAGAAAAAACCTGAAGAAGACGAATTAAGAAGATGTAAAGAGTGAGGCTGGTTGCTTACATTTTACTTTGGTGATGAGGTCAGGCACAAACCTTGTAGCAGTAGCGAATCTTGCTGGACGTTTTCCACTCAGAGGGGCAGTTGCCTGTGAGGCTGGGAGTGGGAGCTGGGCTGGGAAGGGCAGGGCTTGAGGATGATTCCTTATTCTGTCTGCAGATGTATTTGGATCGTGGCACTGCACACTCCCTGACCTCCCATAAACCTGTGGCATGACCTGTTGCCATGGTTACACACCCACCTTTCATGGCAGCTGGGGTAGAGGTCAGATGTCATAAGTTCAATTAAACCAAAACAGCTAGAATTAGGTTAGATAAAAAGTGTCTTATTTTAATCTTAATTGTCATCTTAATAATGAGTATTGGCAAAACATGACCTTTTTATTAAAATTGTAATGATCATGAAACTGTCCCAAAGAATTTTAAGTTGCCAGAAGGCACATCAGAAAGTGTTTTCAAGTAGATGAGGCTGCATTTTCACCTCACAATGGATTTTATTTAACACATATATCTGTGCAGCTAATAATTTGGACTATTTAAACTTTTTTATTATATTCAGCAACTGAAGAAAGTGGAGAATCTAAAGAAAAATACACAGAAGCCAAAGATGGCCATTTGAATCAGAAGTCATTTCAGAAACATCTCATCTCTTACCATCATGGATGATGTATATATGTTTTTTACTAAATAAAGAAAGTTCTTTAATGCAGTTTATTTTAGTCCCGAAGGTTATATGTGTCATGGCTGCCGTCCACTCTCTTGGTCGACAGGGGGCGCATGGGCGTACTGAACCCAGTTGCACCGGCAGGACATCACACTCAAGGCAACACACAGCATAAAAGGGGAAGATCTAGACCAGTTCTGTGTAATCTTTTCTCTTGACTGACCCTGCCTCACATCGACTGCCTTGTTCCTGACCATTCTCTCGCATTATCCTTGCCCGCCTTCCCTTTGAAACCTGATGTTGCCGCCGCCTTTTTCAGCCCACGACCAAGATTTCTGCGCTTGCTCTGACCCTGCATCTGACCCTAAAACCTGAAGACCATGAGTACAGCCAGCCGCTAATGAGTCCTACGACGACAGCGCTGATAATATGTCATGCGGTAGGCCATTTGATGTGCTTAGTGGTTAAGTAGCCTTGAGAGTAAACGTTCTACTGATTCGTTATTTATTCATCTTCATTAATTATGTTCCAGTCACCATTCTCTTTAAAAGCCCTCTACTGGGAAGAAATATACATTTTGGCCCATGGGGTTCACACAATGGGTTCCCCACCAAGTTTGTCAGATTTTTGGAAAACCTATTTCTCATTTAATTATATTACAGCTAATGCAAGTGACTCCAGTTAAATAGCTTTTCAGATTTTATCAGATCAGAGTTTAGAAACTATGAATGCTGAATAGTTTTGCTATTCTAACAATGACTATGTAACGGGAGCCAGTTCACAATATTAAAAACTGGAGATGAATGTTCACAAAGCATTACAGTTACCTGCAAAACAAAATCTAGAAAAAACCTCTAGAATTCCAGATGTTCCAGATGTCCAAAATCTGCGCATTATTGTTATAATTGTTTTTTCAAATGCTTTGTGAGTTGTTAACAGGATGGATGGCTTATTGTATCTCTCACCAGGCTGGTCTCGGTTCCAGTTGGTGTAGGATACCGGCCCCCCGCTGACCCAACTGTAGGTGCCAGTGTTGGCCTCATCCTGCAGGCCGATCCAGAATGAGTCTCCAGAGCGGCCAAAAACCAGACTGTTCACAAATGCCTGCTCGAATCTATACAGATTCACAAATACACACACATAGACAATCCTGAGAATGCTTCTTTTGTGTTGCCATTTTCTAGATGTTTGTGTGTGCGTGTGGTGTTTCTGTGGCACCTGTTACTAATGGTGACCAAAGTCGCTTCATGTACAGCACAGGTCTTCTTGGCTTCATCATATGTCACCAATTCCTCCCCTACTAAGAAGCAGGCAGGGTTGTGCCAGTGCCAGTCCTACGCAAATATGCACACACACAGACAACATACACGCAAAACACACACACATACTCGAGGCTCAATTCATGTTTATTAAGCCAACCTGGATTTAAAATGTTAGAGAGAATGTGAGAAATCGGAGAGAAGATTTCAACCAAATGCGTATCCACATTATTTCTCTCATCACACTGTCACGGACAGCAGCGTGTGGGGGGTGTTGTGTCCCTGAGAAGCCTTGAATATTGGTGGCAGCACTTTGGGAAAGTACATGTTGTGTGGTGTGTCGGTTTGTGCGTCTGTGTGTGTACGATTATTTTCTGGCGACAGCAGAGGAACCTCACAGTGTTCCAGCTGTCCGTCCACACTCTGCTCTCTGTCTTGGCTGTGAGATACAGGTCATCGTTCTCAGCTTACACTGATGACCTCAGAGTGACCCCACTCTCTGTCTAACTCTATCTCCACACTGTCACTCACAAGCCTTACAGACCATGCGCCTTGGGAAGTGGTAATCCCAAATGGCATCCCATGATGCATTTCCCTGGGGAAAGTTATCAGCATATCCTGACATATATATATATATATACACACACACACACACACACACTGACGTAACATAGATTGTTATATTACTATCCTGATTCTCATAAACTGGATAACACAGGTTCAGAGCAATGAAAGAGGTGGTGAGACGCGGTTACGGCTTCCCAAATATTTACATTTAGCACACTGCTGATAGGAACCATTTGGAGCAGAGCTGCATGGCTCAGCAGCAGAAAGTCTTTTTGTATGGAGAGAAAAACAGAGGGAAGCAAAGGCGGGGATAGAGGATCAACAGATCCCCCGTTCCATCAAAAAACTGCTAGCAGTGAAATGACCCCAAAGCAGCTTCTAGTATAAGTAAAATCAAACAAATTCATAGCCAATTTACTGCTCAAGAAAACAGAAACGTATCACCACTGAGCAGAAGTACCTGTTTGCAACCATGCTCATGCTTCTTCCCTTCCACCTTCTGTGCAGGTTTTTTACAGATGGACGGCAGGGTGAAATTACAGGGACTGTCGTTCCACCGGCCCTCCTACAAAGCAAAAAATAATTTCTGCCATATTCAAGATGTACACACATTTTATGTACTTGACTAATAAGTACTGTGGGGAGACAGTATTATTATGAGGAATCCTATGTGTGACAAAATATCATTATACACTGCTCAAAAAAATTAAGGGAACACAAAATAAGACATCTATCAACCCATGAAGGTCTGGATTTGGAGTCACACTCGAAATACATGCTGATCAAACTTTGATGTGATGTCTTTAAAACAAGACAAAACTAGGTTTCAGTAGTGTGCGTGTCCTCCATGTGCCTGTATGACCTCCCAACAACGCCTGGACATGCTGCTTATGAGGTGGCGGACAGTCTCCTGAGGGATCTTCTCCCAGACCTGGACTAAAGCATCCGCCAACTCTTGGACAGGTGGATGGAGCGAAACATGATGTCCCAGATTCCGGACAGGGGAACGGGCGGCCCAGTCCATAGCATCAATGCCTTCATCTTGCAGGAAATGCTGACGAACTCCAGCCACATTAGGTCTAGCATCGTCTTGCATTAGGAGGAACCCAGGGTCATATCGGCATGGATGTCTGAGCGACACCTCCAACTCAACCTATCCAAAACCGAGATTCTGATCTTTCCGGGCAACAATTCCCCTCAGCAAAACCTTTCAATTCAAATTGGATCGCTACTGTTAACACCCACGGCATCTGCAAAAAGCCTTGGAGTTTGGATAGATGACAAACTGAGTTTGAACCATCATGTTGCTGCGATCTCCAGATCCTGCAGGTTCACTCTCTACAACATTCGCAAGATTCGGCCTTTTCTCTCACAACAGGCTACGCAGCTCCTCGTCCAGGCAATGGTCATCTACAAACTCGACTACTGTAACTCTCTCCTGGCTGGAGCCTCTGCATTCACCATAAAACCACTCCAGATGATCCAAAATATGGCAGCCCGTCTCATCCTCAATCAGCCAAAATACACCCATGTTACGCCTCTTCTTACCTCCCTCCACTGGCTCCCGGTAGCTGCTCGCATTGAGTTCAAATCCTTGATGCTGCCTACAGGGCTGTAAATGGAACTGCGCCCTCCTACATCAACACACTACTACCTAGCTACACCCCTGCACGCTCTCTCAGATCTGCAAACGAAAGGAGACTAAAAATTCCTTCTTCACGGGGACTCCGATTCCAATCATCTCTGTTCTCCGTTGTTGTCCCTGGCTGGTGGAACAACCTGCCCTCCTCCACACGACTAGCCGAGACTATCACCACTTTTAAGAAGCAGGTGAAAACCCTCTTGTTCAAAAAATATTACAGACAAATCTAACACTTACACACGCACATGCGTACACATTGCACAAACAATACAAAAATGTATAAATACATTATAATTTTTCTTCGTCTAGACCTAACAATCTCTGAGCATGCTCTTCGCTGACAAGTTGAGCCTTATCAGGGTTCTTAGTTTGTAAACTCAATATTCTATAGAAATCAAACGAGAATTGCTGGTGTCTTCCTCTTGTAAGTCACTTTGGATAAAAGCGTCTGCTAAATAAAGTAAAGTAAAGTAAAGTAAAGTAAAGGGTCAACCACACCAGCCAAAGGTCAAATACAGCATTTCTTTGTGGAAGAGATTATGTTGTATTTCAAATCTTTTTCACTTAAGACAATACTGAAATCTTCTTTGTATTTCATTAAATGAAATCATTTTTCATTGGTATTTTTTAGTCCATTTAGTCTCTCTAAATATTGTTTTGTCCTGTTCAAAGTTGTGACATTATGTGAAAAGCTGTTGCCTGAATGTCTTTGCTTAGCAGCAGTATCAATATCAGAGAAGGAAATAGTGGCAACTAAATCTTCAAATATTTCTCAGTAAATTTATGATAACAAAAAAATAGTAAGGGTGTGCTTTACTGGGTAATAAGATAATAACAGTGACTCACAGGACCCCAGAGAGTAACACAGTCCTCTTGGGTGTTGCGAAAGTTGTTGGGCTCAAATGGGTGCCAATAAGTGAAGATGACAGGTGTGCGATCTGTCCACTCAAAATTCATCTCCAAGGCCATATCATGGAGCCCAATCCACAGCTCCACTGAATCTGAATAAAAACAGAGAGAAATATGAGAGAAGCTTAGACTGAACGGAATAAACAAAAAAAAACAAACAGCAACAAGAGGCTAAATTGAAAACACTAGTACGTTTCAGCCATGACTGAAAGACAGATTAAAAGACAGGAGGATACGTAGAAGGAGGTTAAGTTAGGAGGACAGTTTTGAAATGTTATTTTGATGGATTTCATTGAACAAGTGGACGTCAGAGGGATAGAGGTATGTGAAAATTATATTCTCAATGATTAATTGCTAATCAAAATTTCATGTCTAAATGTTGAACTATGAAGAAATTGGAATGTTCCCAACAAAATGCAACAAAGACAGGAATTGTTTTTGTTTTTTAACATAAGCAGGGGGGTCATAAAGGAATATTGAGAAAAGTGTGAACAGGAGTGAGGGGCTTAATTATAATTGCTTTTTATGCAAGTGTTCTAATTATTGATGCTGCAATTTGAGTTTTTCACGCCAACATGCACTCATTGGCTTGTACAATGACATACTGGCCACTGGATGTAGTGTTATGCATGTGTTATGAGGAGGTTGTAGTAGTATGGATGCGGTGTTAAATACCTTTTTTCATGTTGCCGACGATGAACTCCAGCTCAGGCAGTGTGTGTATGCTGACCAGGTGGGCCTCCATCTTCAGGCAAGTTTTCTCAGCAGAGTTCCAGTCCATCTTGTCCGTGGTCAGCCTATAACATCCTGCCTGAAAAGCCTGCCAGCCCACATCACATTGGTACACGTCATCATCTGCCCAGGAGTCTGTAAATCACAGAGTAAGAACAGAAAGTATATGACCAGTTAAATTTACTGTTAAACGTTTCAAACCGTTTGATATGGGCAGGGAAAATAATACAGATTTTACAACTGAAGCCGTGATGATTCCAGTAGCACTGTGTGTCTAACTGGCTGTTTGGCTAATTGCTGTGTGTGTCTGTCCATGTGTGTGTGTGTGTGTGTGTGTGTGTCTATGGGAAACAGAAAGAACCCCTGACCAGTGGTGAAAGGGTCCATTGTGGCATTTGGTCTCTTCTTGCATACATATGGCAAAGCAATGGAACAATCTCGGTTTTGCCAGCGGCCAGATGTCTCGGTACGGATCACAGCACAGTTCTGCTCATCTTCATACTTCGGCTGGTCTAGGAGGAACCACAGTCAAAGGTCAACCATCCAGTTGCACGCTGTTTAGAATCTAGTATATTACATGATGGTGGGCTCTAACAGGCCTGCTGTGAGGGGGTGTGGTATCTTGCCTGGCTCCCAGTTCATGTATTTAAGAGGGGAAGAGTCAGCCCACTGCCAGCCCCCAGTCAGGTCTAGATCATTCAGACCCATCCACAGAGAAGCACTGTATCCTGTCAGCAGCCCTATTAACAGATGTAAAACAGAAACACACATCATTACACGGAGCAGTATCATGTCTTCTGAGGATCTAAGCTCACCAGTATGGACTAAAAGTGTCTTTCCAACAACACCCACTGTTGTTGTTCATGGTGTGCATGGCACGGTAGCATGGAGAAATGAGAAAATGCTATTCTGTGAAATATGGGGGTGGTATTGTCTGTCTGGTCCTGCTTTTGAGCTTGAAGGGGTCATTTCAGATACTGAAAGCACTTGACAGTCACAGACACAACCAGCAGTCAACAGATTTGACTCACGTACTGTTTTACGTCATTTTAGACAAAAACAAAGTGATACTTGTTAAATGTTTTTCTGTGATGACAGTATTTCACACTCTTTATAAAATGGGAATGTGTCATGATCCGGACCGGCAGGGGTTGACTCCGGATCCGGAGTTCGGACCGGATTTTCATGTTTGTCCTGTGTAATGTTCCCTGATCGTGTTCACCTGGTGTATAATTATCTAATTGTATAAAACTATCCTGTTCGTGTCTGTTTGCGGTCGTGTAGATTGTGCGTGTAGATGTTCCCCTGTCTCGTGTAGTTTGTATTAAACCCGTCACATGAAATCGTGCGAATGCGTCCTCCTTCACCGCCATGTCCAGCCCACCCGTGACAGGATGGTTTCCAACAGTCCAGAAATTCTTCATATCTTGAGCTGCTTTGCCATTCTCGTTTTTGTTTATACTAAACCCATGTTTGTGTGACAATAGCAAACCGATTTAATCTATAAAGCAAGGTCAACATTAACAAGCAAAGAGTGTATTATTCCTCATTATCCTGTGACTGGATAAACTGAACAGAATCTGTCCCCTCACCGTTGATGTAGCTCTGCTCCTCAACTTTGGTGATACTCAGCAAGCTGGCTCCCTGTTGCTGGCAGCTGGTTCGAGCTTCACTCCAGGATAGCGCTGCCTGGAAGTTGAACTGGTAACAGTTGTCCATCAACGATTCAGTGTCCCAGAACGTCTCACACCCATTACCTTTTGAAAGAGAGAACAAATCCAGTAAATCCAACATCCACACACTTTAGAGTTCCTCCTTCCCCGTGTGAAACCTGGTGCTGAAGAAAATGCTCACTCACTCTTAATAGGACAGAAGCCCCAGCGTTCATCCTTTCCGTAGTCATATGTGGTGGCGCACCAAAGATGACCGTCCTCCCGACCCACGCTGGTGCAGCTGTGGAACCACTGGCCGTCGTACAGGAAGGGCAGAAAGCAGGGTCGACCTTGAGAGTTGCCCTGAATCGTATATATCTCTACAAACACAGTGACACTGATTTACTAAACACCTCAGACAGAGGGAAACACTTAAAAACAGTAATGAATCAGTAACATAGTTTCACAGCTGTATATCCCAGCCAGACATTGAGAATGAATGAAACCATGTAAAATTGACAACGGTACAGTATAATAGACAGTAAATAGTGGATGAACAACAACTTCTTCATGTGAAATTCTAAGGAAACGAAAATACTGTTACTTGTCAGAAAGCTGGCAAAAGGAATGAACGTTGATAGTCCTTGATGCTCAGTGTTGATCAATGTTGGTGGTCCTTCTATCACTATATATATATGACCACCAAGGACTTAGGAGTCATAATTGACAGTGATCTATAAATTCTGTTATTAACATACAAAGCTCAAATTCGACTGGCCAATGCCTACTTGTCTGACTTGCAAACAAACTACTGCCCCACAAAACTGGATTCTTACTGTTACAGAGATTCAACAAATTCCCAGCAGGTGTCCTTCTGCTACAGAGCTGGAGTGGTGTGGGAGAATTTGGGAATGTTCTGGATCAACTGGAAAGGTCGAGTAGTGCTAAGATGAAGTCCAGCCATCAGTGATAATTATATGTTGGACTATTTAATACCTACCTTGCTCTGACCCCTATTTTCTTTTCCTTTGACAAATCAACACTAAAACTGTTCTGACACCTACAGTGGAGAAAATAAGTAATTGGAAGGCATTGTGTCAGGCTCGTAACATACGGTGCTGCTTGGAAGTTTGTGAATCCTCCAGACTGATCTTGTTAAAAAAACATTATTACACATAAATCCAAATCCCAATTTGGAAAGCACACCTTCCAAATAATGGACACACACACAAAAAGAGACGTATTTTCATTACTTAATTAAACAAAGGCCATTTATTTCACAAAAACTGAAAACTTGTGCAAAAGTGTGAGAACCCTTGTATTAGTAGCTTGTGGCTCCTCCTTCTGCAGCCATTACTTCAACTAAAAGTCTTCTGTGACCCCTAACCAGCCTCTCACATCTGCTTATGGGGATTTTTGCCCACTCCTCCTTGCAGAACGCAGCCTGTTGAGAGAGGTTGGAGGGAGATCTGGCATGTACCAACTTCTTCAGGTCTTGCCGCAACATTTCCATTGGTTAAGGTCCGGAATTTGCCAAGCCAATCCAGAGTATGAATCCTCCTTCTCTGAAGCCATTTCTAGGTTTTGCTGGAATGCTTTGGGTCAATGTCTTGTTGCATAATCCATTTTTCTCTCAGCTTCAACTCCCTGACTGATGGCAGGAGTTCCTGGTCAAGAATTTGTGGATATGCGAAGATCCAGAAGGTCCAGAAGCAGAAATGCAGGCCCAGACCATCACATTTCCACCGGCAGACTTCACTATTGGGAAGAGGTTCTTTTCTTCATTATATGGTGTGTTGGCTTTTCTCCAAACATGTCAGTTTTGATTGTGACCAAATAATTCGTTTTTGGACTAGTCTGTCCAGAGAATGGACTTCCAGAAGACCTCTGGTTTGTCCAAGTGCTCTCTGGCAAAGTTCAAACGGGTAGCTTTGTTCTTTTTTGAGAGCAGAGGCTTTCTTCTGGCATCCCTCCCATGAATGTCATGGCTTTTCAATTTACGTCTGATTGTAGACGCATGCAAATTTGTCCTAGATGCTGCCAGAAAGGTCTGCAACTCTCTAGAGGTGATGTGTTGGTTGGCTTTTACCTCATTTATTATTTTTCTGGTGCTTCTGTGTGATATTTTCAATGTCACGTTGAAGGCCCTCCATTTGTAAATTATCTGTCATACAATGAATGGATGAAGCTGTAATCTTTGGAGGTCTTATAGTCCTCCCCAGACTGATGGGTTGTCTTTACCCTCTTCTTATTGTCCTCGAATATCTCCTTTGTTCAGGCCAAACCCTGCACAAATGTATCATTTCATTGGTCTGTTAAAATGAGTAACTAAGCACCCAAATGCGTTTCACCTGAATCTTTACAACATTTTACAACATTTACAGCATTTACCAGAAGACAATCAGTAGTTACAGGGACAGTCCCCCCCTGGAGCAACTAGGGGTTAAGTGTCTTGCTCAGGGACACAATGGTAGTAAGTGGGATTTGAACCTGGGTCTTCTGGATCATAGGCAACTGTGTTACCCACTAGGCTACTATCGCCCTACTATCTGTAACCTGCTTGACTTAACCAATGCAGCTGGGGGTTCACTTACTTTTGCAAGTACACTAATTCCATGTTTCATCGAATATATTAGCTACTTAAACAAGTCCCACTGAACAAGTACATGCCATTGATATGCATATATATGACATTTCATACACAAAACCTGATGAAGATAAATCAGGGCAAAACAAGACAAACATTTAAAATGCTAAAGGGGTTCACATACTGTCATGCAGCAGTTTATGTCTGCATAATTTCACATCACACATGCACAATTTGTTCCTCCTCCTAACCTGCTCTGCCATCTTTTGTAGACATAAAGCATGTCTCAACACTCTCACCCATTTGAAAGTAAGTTGCATTCAAAGTTAAAAAGTATCCACATTGCTTCTGCCATTATATTGATACCTGTCTCTCACTCTTCTGAATGTGACTGCTGGATCTACTGTGGCTGTGTGTACAGGATCTGATGATCTGTTGTCCAGTGGACTATGGCCAGTCAGTGAGAGAATGTGCATAACTCTAAACATTTTCAATATGTTTTAACATTATATAAACAAATCCCATGAATTGCAACAGCCAAAGTGTGAGAAAAATTGGTTGTTCCTGCCTTCATAAGCAGGTCAGGAATCTTAAAAAAGGGTAAATGCCAGACAGATGCAGGTCTTGGGCACATGCAGACAAACATAGAGCTTCAGGGACAGCTCATAAGGGTGTTTAGGCACAGTTTCCTGTTCTCACGATTTTAGCTTGATTTGTTGTAACTCCATGAAGCAGCCAAAATCACATCCACAGTCCACACACATCTCCACTGAGTCAATAAGAGGGAAAGAACAAGCAAATAGGAAAATGAAAAAGAAACACACACCGTTAAATCCAACGGTAAACGGCTAAATAAACAAATGAAAGGGACACTGGAGAATAGTACTGATATGCTTAACATTGCCATGGATACCAGATTTTAACGTTCAGTTCCGCATCTGCACTCTTTTTAATTTGTTTCTCTCCTGTTTCCTCACTCTTTAGTTGAATGAGAGTTAATCTCCTTCATTGAACGGGGGTTGTCGTAGTAACAAGCACATTCCAGTGGACCATGGGATGTGAATAAAGGGCAACCAAAGAAAAAAGTGAGGGTCAAGAGAGTGTGTGTGAGTGAGTTAACTTCACAAAATGCTGTCATAGTTTACCTCTGAGCAAGGCAAATGGAAACTTAGACACACACACACACACACATATCGCCTTACATCTTTTCAGACAGCTAGGCCTGAAAATATTATTTCAGAGATGCTGGAAGAGTAAAAAGGGAAGTGGGTTTTCTGCGGCCGCTCTGTGGGTGACTAAAAAGATCAAACTGCAATTTCACTGAAAATAAATTATTTCGAGCTATTATTAGCTCAAAAGCGAAAAGCTATTATTAGATTTCTGAAAAGGCATTGCGCTACACCACACCTTATTAAACTTAAGAACACGAAAGATCTCTTTTGTGTCCAAATTTACAACAACACTCTTGGGTTTATGTAGTGTCGACTGAAATCGAATCTTTATAGGGTAGAGAATGGAGAGGGTTGCAGACGTTCTACTGCAGATCTTCCACAGGCCGTCTGAACTGCCCTGTTTACTAACATAAGGAAGGGCTTTCCTGTTGGCAGGGCAGGGATTTATGTAGTAATGTCGGCGGCAGGACCAGTGGAAAACAGCTCTCAGCCAAAGCAACTTATTTGGACAGTGAGGTTGCCTTAATAGCGGGGACAATAGTTTGTGAAAACAACACATTTGACAAAAAATGTGATGCTTTGAATTGTATCCTTAGTATTTTGACAGTTTCAGTTCTTTAAGATTTAAAGCAGCTATAAACACTGTTGCATGTATATGAAGATTTTGTGCCAACATGGTGAACTGTTTTACAGCATGCGGCACGCCGAACAATGCACAAGGACTGGCAAAATCATCAATTACTGGACTAGCATCTTGTTCAACCATTATGTAAAAAAACATTGTCATTGTCTTCTGCTGTAGCACAAAAATTGTGAACATTTTGTGGGTGATTTCTAAGACCTGATACATTTTCTCACAGGGAGTTATAAGACACATATCTTCACAGATACATTTAGAGAAAGAATATAGAATATAGTGATCACACATGCTCGCTTAAGAAGACTGTCCGGAAATTAGAATGTAAATGGTGAATAGCATGGAAGGAGAGCATCCTCAACTATAGGAAGGCACTTAGCGCGGCTCAATCAACATATCTTTCGTTGTTAATAGACAAGACCAAAAATAATCCCATATTCTTGTGTAACACTATAGCCAAACTAACCAGGAAAAAGACAGAAACGTATACTATCACTCAGTATCATCGTAGTAGTGACGATTTTATGAGTTTCTTTAATACTAATATTATTACGAATAGAGATAAGATTAAAAGCATAACAAACAGCTCCATCGATATTACTATGGAAAATAATCTTCAAATAGCAGACCACCAATTAGAACGCTTTCTTAAAGAGCATGAATTAATTAAATTAATCTCATTGTCAAATCAATGTACTTACACATTGGATTTGCTTCCTACAAGTTTCCTTAAACAAGTAGCACCCGGTTATAAATCCTATCCTTAAAATTATTAACTCGTTGCTTAGCACCGGACACGTCCAAAATTCCTTCAAGGTAGCAGTCATTAGACCCCTGATCTTGATCGCAGCTTTCGAATTATAGACCGATATCCAACCTTGCGTTTATATCAACAATTCTACAAAAAGTCATAGCCCAGCAGCTGTGCACGTACCTAGACAGCAACAACATTCATGAAGTATTTCAATCGGGATCATAGCACTGAGGCAGCGCTGGTTAAAGTGGTTAATGGCCTTCTGTTGGCCTCTGATCAGGGACGCATCTGCTTGTCCTGCTTGATCTGAGTGCAGCGTTTGACACTATTAATCACGCTATTCTCCTTGCCAGGTTAGAGAATGTTGTTGGGATTAAGGGAATAGCCCTTGTATGGTTCAGATCATATCTGACTGATTGGTATCAGTCATCATCAATGGTGATTCGTCTTCACATAGTAAAGTAGAGTTTGGTGTTCCACAAGGTTCCGCCCTAGGTCCGTTGGTATTTTCCCTATACATGTTACCTTTAGGTGACGTCATGCACAAACACAGTAATAGTTTTCATTGCTACGCTGACGACACACAGCTGTATCTATCAGCAATGCCAGATCAGAGGCAGCAGCTGAACAGAATAGAGAATTGTCTGAAGGACATTAGACAGTGGATGCTCACAAACTTTCTTTGTTAAACCCTGATAAGACAGAAGCCACTGTACTTGGGTCTCAAGCACACAAACATAAGGTGGCTGACTACATCATAACTCTGGATAGCCTTTCTATCTCACCAAGTACAGAAGTAAAGGATCTAGGATTCCTCATCGATGCAGGTCTCTCATTCAATTCACATGGAGATAATATCACTAGGAGAGCATTCTTTCACCTTAGAAAAGAAACATCATCTCAATGCACGATGCAGAAAAGTTGGTCCATGCCTTTATTACATCAAGGTTAGATTACTGCAACGTTCTACTGTCTGGATTTTCTAGTAGGTGCATGAGTAAACTCCAGCTAGTTCAGAATGCTGCAGCCAGAGTTCTAACTAGAACTAGGAAATTTGACCACATAACCCCAGTCTTACAGTCACTGCACTGTCTACCTATCAACCTTAGTTAGGCTGTCCTAGTTAAGGTACCGGGCCACTGTTGCATAAATATACCACTATTACCACAGTATCTGTCTGCTGCTGCTTCAGTTTGTTCTCTCCGAGACACTGAATCAAGCGCACAGACTACTGGCAAACTCCAATGAAGAGACCACCATATAAATCCTGGTTCCTGGCAACTGCCAACAAAGAACTTAGCATGAAACGAACCAGAGGGTCACCACAGCCACCACCACTGTACCAACTAAAGCTTCGGGGAACTTCAAATGGACCAGTAATGGACGCGTAATGTACACCATGACACTGGACTACACTGTGGACTTCTCAACCTCTGCAACTGTAGGACTTTTTCTCTTATTGGACAAACCATCACAAACCATGCACTGACACCACTTGCAGGCTCCCTCTACCCTGTAAGGGGGTCCCTCTCTGTATCACTTCTTCCCAACGTTTCTTCCATTCTGTTTTTCTCTCTCCTTTGTAGAATTTTTCTACAAGTGTGGGGGGTGTCAACTGTAGGGCCTGTCAAAGCCCATTGAGACATACTGTATGTGATTATGGGCTATATAAGAAATAAATGTTGTTGTTGTTGTTGTTGTCTTCACTAAGAGTGAAATCACCCATTTCCATGACCCTTGTGTAAAAACTGTATTCAAACCACTCCAATTTGATGTTACCTGGCAGAAAAAGGCATGGCACAATAGAGGTTAAAATGAACAGTTTCTAATTTATTAACACTGGTAAATAATTATTGTAGTTACATATGAATATTGGATGTAAAAAAGGTACCAAGGTTACAAAGAAAACAAAAATGAGAAGAAAGAGGTAAAGGGAGAGAGAGCGAGAAAGAGGCAGAGCTATGAGAAATGAGATGATAGAGCAGGCTCGAAAACCAGAAGATCCGGTTTTGATGGAAAGACAGCTGGGAAAGAAAAAGTAAAGAAAAAAAGAGAGTGGGCGGTCCTGACGGCCGGCACTTCACACGTTTGTCTCGGCAAAAAGCCGTCCGACAAAAAGACATGTGAAACAGAGGTGTTGAATCTTCATCCACAACAATTTGCACAGGAATGTCACATTTGTCCTTGTAGACGGTCGCTATGCAAAACAAAAGCATGGTCCTGCGATGCCCAATTTTACACTTGTTCATCTCCTTAAAATCTCAGCTACGAGCGCATAATCCATAATCCATCCATGTCTAAAACTAATAAACAAAACAAATTTTGAGAAGCAGGAAATCATATGGAAAGAACAGGTAAAATAGACCAGAGGTTCATGTTTGCTGACCATCCAGACCCAACCCAAGCACAACTAAAATGATAGAAATTGTTTACGGACCCAGCCCGACCAGACTCAGTCCAAGATTTACATTTCTAGTCTATATAGCCTTTATTCAAGGCTCATCATATGGATTTTTGTTAAATGTGACCCAGAACTCTATTTATCCTCTGTTTCATAAAAGTGAGGGTTCGGTAATTTTCCTGAAATACTTATCATCATTCATATCAACACATTGCTATACCTTGGTAGCTCTTGGCACACAGGTCTTGGTCATCACCGTAGACCCTCCATGACCCCTCAGTAACAGCTTTGGCTGTGGACGTGTTTGTGACCATAGCTGGGAAAGGCATGTAGGTGTTCAGGTTCTCCAGCACCTGACCACAGTACCAGGTCCATCGCACCTTCAGTGGCTCATGGTCGCATGTGTAGACATTTAGAGGAGACCTGCTCGTACTCCCATTTCCCACGGTCAAGCCCAGGCAGAGGGAGGAGCCGAGGTTGAACATCCGGCCCCTGGTCACCCACTTCCACCGCTGGGCTTCATCCTCACAGGAGGAGAACATGTACAGCACACTGTCCCGCACACCCAGGCATCCCTGCACGCCATCATGGAATAATGAAAATGTGTTGGAATCAGCTGTACCTAAAGGCAGAAAGAGGCGGAGACATAGAAGGACCAATGAGATTAATATTGAATGAAAACACTTCATTATGACACCTCAATAAATTTCAATCACTTTTCAATCACAAGTTTTTAAGACTTTTAACAGGCCAGACATAAACACACAATCAATAATTAAACTGATCTCTCACCCCCAGAGTAACACAGAGAAATGAGAGCAGTGCTGAACCGAGTGGAAGACTAGGTGAGGCCAGACAGAACGGCTGAATTGAATCGTAATTAGAGCCACTCGATAGAAAGGAAACAGACCCAGTTGATTTGCTAATGTGGAAAAGGTTGATCGATGTTGGATCCGGGGAAATAGGACTAGATGGGATTGGAGTCCATCACCCGTCCGGAATTAATTTTAAAAAATGAAAAAGAGACACGAGAAAAAGAACTGTAGGCTGCATTAGATAACAGGTCCACTGCAGGTCCAGGTCCTTGCTGAATGCAACTCACAATTTTTACTGGTTATGGTTTGGCTGAGTGTTTTATTGGTTTTCTTGGACAAACAACTATTTTCAGTTTAACATTTAGACAGGATCATTTTAATAGTGGGTAAAAAGGAGAGTGAATAAAATATGACACAATGTCTTCAGGGTCTGATTTTTACACTAGATGTTCTCCAGTCCTCCTGATCTGTTCATCTCGCCCCACAAACTTTACATGAACCAAATAAATTATTATTATTAAAGAATGTGTGGAATGTTAAAAACAAGCATTGTGCAATATTAACATCTTTCTATTTTAAAATGTAAGGATGTAATTTCAAGAGCACAAAGCACATCAAGATGAAATGAACAGAAACTGGAATCATCTTATAGTAGGAAGAAGAAGGAGAAGAAGAAGGCTGGACTCGAGCCACAATGACAGGAATGTCGGGAACCAAACCCAACGGCCTTCCCGAAAGCCAGAGTACTTTTCTCTCTCATCCCCCATTTTTTCTTATCCTCCTCCACTCTGGCTGGTGGGGGTGTGAGGTAACAGCCACAGAGAGGGAGTCACAAAAAACATCAAAATATATTAAATGCAACCAAAAATGAGAGGCAGCATAGATCACCAGAGAGGAGGGACAAAACATTGCACGGGGAACAAAGAAGCCCTGCACTTCGAGTTGAACTCTGAGTCTGAGAAAGGAAAAAGAAAGGAGGTGGTAAAAGACCCTCAGCATTCCTACCATTTGGGCCCCTGATGGGGCAGCAGGAAGTGGACAGAGAAAGAGAAGGAGAGAGCAGGACACTTTCATCCAAGGATATTTTATTCACGTTGGATGACTGAACACACTGGTAGGCATCAGACCAATCAGATCAGACCGGCACACCCTGAATGGCATAAAGGAAACAGTACGCTCCATTTTACGCATTAGGAATCAAAGGCCTGTTTCTTCCCTTTTCCGCCGGTTTGTGTGAAATTCCTGGCATGGTAGACACCTCAGTGAGAAGAGCTGCATGACTCTTTCAATGACCTGGTATGAAATGCAAGACGGCTCAGTTTATCCGCTCACTGTGGGCTCTGCGACCCCCCGACACTCACTTCTGTCACCCATCAGTGTGTTTAAATGGCCTTGCCAGTTTGCCCCACTCACCTCCTGCTGTTTTAAGATGTGGTTTTATCTCAAACACACACACAATAATGAAAGTGTTTCTCCAGATGGGGTGACTCTTGGCTGCCAGAGTCTCCTCCCACTGTGCAATTCTCCACTGCAGAGAGTACTCGGGTTCCTGCAGACGTATCATTGTGCCATTCTGGTACGAGACACAGCTAGTGATTAAAGACACAAGGAGAAGCGGCCGTGAGCCATCCTGTCCTCATGATGCAACTCGGCTGCAAAGCCAAGGAGGAGGAGGACGAAGAGGCGGAGAAGGCTTGGCAGCTGGGTGTTTCAGGTTCAAACCTCAAACTACAACAAACTACAAGCAAACATCTTAATTTAAGCTTTAATGAGTGTGAAATGACCACTATTTATAGTCACTTATTCTGATTACAGGGTCATTCACTTTTTTCCTCCCAGCTGCATTTACATTTGTATGAGATGCTGGCAGAATTGCTCCAGGCAGAGAAAGTGTTAAACAGTCTCTGACTCCGGAGCACACTGGCAGCAGAATTTATAACAGTGGTAGCCAGGACTTTCTGGTCCAATAATGAAGTAACTGTGAACTCTGACTAACCACTGATGCTGCTGTGATTGGTTATATTCCACTGTTATATTCATAAACTGTCACGAGGGCAAGAGAGGGCAGGAAAAACTCACAAAAACGGGATTTACTTACAACATTGCACATACAGCCAAGACTGTCACGTAACTTCGGTCACTTGGCAGCATAAGCGCAGAACAGGGTGACGTGTTTCCTATATAATCAGTGTCCAGACAGCTGGTCTCTGCCCAGTCATTGTTTGTTTCATTGACTTAAAAATAAAGTAACATAAAAAAAATAAAGTGAAGTTCTTGTCACATGTGATACACAGCATCATCACTGTGAAATTTGTCTTCTGCATTTAACCCATCACCCTGAGTGAGCAGTGGGCAGCCATGGGGAGACCAGGGAAGCAGTGTGTGGGGACGGTACTTTGCTCAGTTGCACCTCAGTGGCTCCTTGGCGGATCGGGATTCGAACCGGCAACCTTCTGATTATGGGGCCACTTCCTTAACCGCTAGGCCACCACTGCTGAGCTGGGAGACTTCGACTCATCTCATCTCTTCCGATCCATCTTACCTGCCTTTTCTGCTCCTGATTCCTGTTCCCTGTCTGTTGTGTTTATTGTGCGAGTGTCAACATCCGTGGGTGTGGCAGCAATAGCTGAAACGTGCTCGTAGGCTCACCCGCCCCGTTGTGTTGTCCCACAATTGTTCGAGTCCAACCCTGGACTCACATCTCCCTGGATTTCATTACTGGTCTGCCAGCTGTGGACATCCTCAACACCGACCATTGTCGACCGGTTTGACCAATGCCGTCCACCTGGTGGCTCTCCCCGACCTTCCTTCATCACTACCACCCCCAACCTACTCCTTCAACACATGGTGCATCTGCATGGGTTCCCTCAGGACATTGTGTCGGACCAGGGTCCCCAATTCGTCTCAGCTGTCTAGAAGGCATTCTGCCGTCTCATTGGTACCACCTGCTGTCTCTCCTCTGGCTATCACCCCCAGTCCAACGACCAGGCGGAGAGAGACAATCAGCAGCTGGGACGATTCCTGCGGTGCTTTGTAGGTCTCCTGTTCTACTGGCAACAGTCCCTTTGAGGTCTGCTGTGGATACCAGCCCACTTTCTTTGCCCATCAGGAGCCCGCAGGCCAGCATGATCGGCAACACCCGGTCAGACTGCAATTCCGGGTGGGTGACAGAGTGTAGCTCTCCACCCAGGACCTCCACCTCTGCACGGAGTCACGGAAGCTTCACCCTGGATCATCGACTGGGGTCCCGTGTGTACGGTTGAGCGCATCCTGGACTCACGCCATCTGGGGTCCAGAACCTCATCCACTGGGCCGGCTATGGCCCCCAACAACGGTCCTCTCATTACTGAGTACCCTCCTCTGTTCCAGGGCGTCAGGGGACAGGGATTTTGTGATGGTAATTATTAAATTAGTTTAAGACATGTTTTATCACATGATCCCAGTTTGTTCAAATAATTGAAGGCCAACCTGTTCATTTGAACAAAAAGTGAACCCCTGAGATTAAGACACACAGAGAAGACAAACAAGGTAAAGCTCACCCACAGTTCATTCCTTAAAGTTTAAAGATTCCCCATTCCACAAGAAATCAATCATTCTGTTTCTAACATTCAGAAAATCTGTTCAATGTGGCAGTGGTTGGCCTAGCAGGTCAGAAAATAGACCCGTAATTGGAAGGTTGCTGGTTCGAATCCCGAACCACCAAGGTGCCACTGAGCAAAGCACCATCCCCACACTCTGCTCCCCGGGCGCCTGTCATGGCTGCCCACTGCTCACCAAAGGTGATGGGTTAAATGAAGAGGATTGTGTGCACTGTGTGCCGTGCTGCAGTGTTTTACAATGACAATCACTTCACTTTGAATTACTGCAATCGTTCAGCGCCAATAATCCATGAGCTCTGGCCTGAACAGAAGTTATCGACATGTTTCATTTACTCTCATTTATAGTGCAGCCTGATTAAAATCAAATGCATCAAATGCAGCCTGATTAAAATGCATTGATATTCAACATCCTCCCTATCAGTTGTTTGATTAATACTACTTAGGGGACATTTGTTACTATTGATTAAAGTTTAAAGTTTAAAGTGAAGTGATTGTCACATGTGATACACAGCAGCACAGCACACGGTGCACACAGTGAAATTTGTCCTCTGCATTTTACCCATCACCCTGAGTGAGCAGTGGGCAGCCATGACAGGCGCCCGGGGAGCAGTGTGTGGGGACGGTGCTTTGCTCAGTGGCACCTCAGTGAGATCTCAGTGGATTTGAACCGGCAACCTTCTGATTACGGGGCCGCTTCCTTAACCTCTAGGCCACCACTGCCCCTAAATTATGTTTACAGACCAACTTTATGTTTAACTATAATGATTAAAATGGTATTAGGCACAACTACTGCTTAACACACTGTGTACATATATGGTAAGCATTCATTTGTAACAACATAATTTAAACTAAATACAGAGTATTGTTAGCAAATGTATGTGGTCTGGGATGTTTTCTTTTAGGTTTAAGACTAGGTTTAGGACCATGAGAAGTTCATACATACATTTTCCCTGTATAAGCAAAGGAAATTTGTGTTTATCTTTAGTTTTTGTGTTATTTGAGTTTTTGTGGGATTGCAGTGACCTGGCCTATTTCCGCAGGGTTAGGGCTGTTGCTGTACTGGCTCTGGTTCGACAGTTTGATTCAGCTGGAGGCAAAAGTGACATAACGCTGATTTTGGCCAGAGAGGGGGAGGCAGAGGCGTATTCACGACAGCCTGGTATTCAGGGCACTGCTGGCCAGGGTCAGGAAACAAGGTTAAATAAAAGCAGATGTTCCTCACACCTCTTTCCCTTAGAACCAGTTAATGGAAGCTTAAAAAAAATCACCATGGACTAAAAATCACCACAAAATGCCACATCATCAGGTCCACAGGCCAAGTCATGGGGGAAAAAAACCTCAACAGCTGTATTTCAGCAGAGTAGAGAACTAACATCTATCTATAGTGTTAGTGGTTTACTTCCAGATCTGTGAGAAAGTGAGCAGTTGGTGTGGTGCTGAACATTTTTAAACACTGGCTCTGTGTAAAAATAAAGAAAAACATAACACACACACACATATATATATATATATATATATATAGTGTAATAAATAACAAAGGTTTATAAGTTAAGGCTACACACAGCTAAAAGGAAATATTTGAAACGAGTGATGATCGCTTATGAGTCCTTTTCTTGAACTCCGGAGGATTCGGGCTGGAGCTTTGTTGCGTTTTGTTCATTGTCAGCCTGATTGTGTGCAGCTGTTGTGAGTGTTTAAATGTCGCCCTTTGTATCACTTCGCTGTCGGGCCCTTAATCTGTAAGTCCTGTTCTGATGCGTGTCTCTTTATGTATTAAACCCGCCGGTTTGTGACGCTGTGTGAATGTGTCCATCCCTGCCCCTGTTGCAACTCACTTTGATGCAACTTTTTTCAAACGTAAATGTAAATGTTCACCTTTGGTCATGGTTCCATAATTCCAGAATGGCACGGCTTTGTTTGGTTCTGCTTTTCATGATGAATGAACTACACTCACTATGCTATACTATAGTCCCTCAGCTGTAAAGACTTTGGGCAGGTTTTTGTTTCAGCCAAACCAACATTTTTGTCCTATCTTTGGAGAAAATAACAGCACTCAGCATGCCCTCATCTCATCTCTCCTTTACACACCTTCTCCCTCCTTTCCCGCATCTCCTTGAAAAAGTTGAGCTACTGATCCCAGATGGTTTCCTGTTGAAATGTGAGGCCTGAGGCTGCGGCCAAAATCAGCAGGACCTCAAAAAAACAGACCCCCAGTGAGAAACCCAACACAACCTGCTCAAATCAGAACTATCTCCATCCATATATGCTGAATATTCCCTATTAACCAGCACACACTTATCTCCACCACAGTGTGGGTGGGACTGACAGCAAGGCCAACAAGAGACCAAGCTCTAGTTACACACTTTTAAAAGGGTCAGGGCTTCATGACCACACAAGGAAACTCATCATAGGAGGATAACCGTTATAGAAGGACAACAAACCAATGAAAAACAGACCAAACGAGACCAATAACACAGAGCTGGAGGCCAGCAGGCCAAACCGAGGATGTTGATGTTCAAACGATCTGAAAGCTATTTCCCAAAAGCTGATACAGAGGGAGGGGCATTGCACCATCTTTTTATTTGGACAGATGTTTGGGGGATAAAGAGTGAGAAAGTGAGCGGAAAATAAGGAACACTGTTCCAAAGAGGTCAGAGAATGAGCTTTAGAGGGAGAAAAAGAAGAATGGAGGCACAGTCCAGGTTCCATGCTGATTGTTGAAAACCAGTTGAAGTCAGTAATAAAGTAAATGGAACTGCATACTGTACTTAAATACTTGTTATAACTTGTTACAACATTCAGAGCGACCTGGTTCTACCGGAAGGAAATAAATTGCCTTCAATGAAAATCATTAATTAATGACATTCTAATAAAAGATTGGTGTACCAAGAGTCTGTTCATGTAATATTAGTTGACTGATCAAGAATCCGGTTACAAGACCGACAACAGGATATTAGAGTATTAAAAATAATAAAGTGAAGTCATTTTGCTTTTGATACTCAAGCACGTTTGAAATACTTTAATGGAAGTGGATGTTTAAAATGAGGACTTCTACTTCTACATTATAACTGCATTAATTCAAGTACATGGTTGTGTACTCTGTCCATCAGACAGGATGGGAAAATCCGATTGTGCATGTTTTTCTGCTAGGTGATTCACATCCATCACTGTTCTGATGGATGGGATATCAACTGAATGAACAATGACACAAAGATGACGTGAAATGTCAGAGCAGAGGACAGAGTCCGTCAGATTTGCCAGAGATCCACCCAGTTGACATGCAGTCAACCCAATAATCGCCTGACCCAGTACACATGCCCAGCAAGCCCCTGAGACACTACCAGAAAGCAGATCTATTTTGTTACATTGAACATCCAGTCACTTATATTTGATTTATAATGTTTGCCTGTAATAGAGCAGCACATTTATATTTAACCTGTATTAAGTGAAAATGTATCTTAAAATGCTTAAGTATTATAAATTTAATCAAATGTAATTATCACTGATTTCTTGCATCTTTAGGTTAATCAATATTTCATTAACACTTAGAACACTATTCTATAAAGACCCTAATGGTCACTGCAGGGATAAATGTTATCTGGTAAAATAGCCCAGTGAATACGGTCTGTATCAATTGTCATATATTTTTATGTTTCTATTATATGAATTAAACATTTTTAATATATATAAACTGGTATTGCCTATTATTCTGGATCACAGTGCCATGAACTTATTACCGTAATACTTTCATCACAACAATAAATTTGCACGCTATGGTAAATAGTTTCAAAAGTTTTAAATGTACAATGGGGGGAGTTTTTTTTAGCACGGAAAAGTGTGTAAAGTTTACTGCTCAGTCTGGGACGGATGGAGGCAACAGATCCGCACGAGTTTACGCTTCACAACAAAGTGCGGAACACAGCGTCTGGCCGGCGCGGGATGCGCCGTGGGGGCGGGGCCGCCGAAGCCCCGCCCCCTCCACCGCGTCCACATCTGGTTCCACTCAGGAGCTGCACTTTCGTGGCATTCCTCAGCCCCACTCTGCACGGGCGACCGAACACACGTAGCAAATAAATAAAAGAAGTGGGGTTTTTTTTCGCAGGGACACAACTCGACCCGTCGCCAGCAGAAGTCTCGGAGGAAAGTCCTTACCTGAGACGGCGCTCTTTAGTGCCAGACAGAAGATGAATAAATATAAAGTGCTGCGCGCGTGGAAAGGCGGGAGCGCCCACGGCGCCCCACGCTCGCGCTCCAGTGCGTTTCCGACGCCGCGTTTCATCGTGTGGGACGCAGGGACGGACGGAGCGTGTCCCGGGCTGCTGCTGTCTCGCTTCTCCGGAGTGAATGAGCGGCAGACAGACACTGCGTCACCCCCCCTCTCTCTCTCTCTTACTCTCTCTCTCCGTCTCTCACTGTCTCTCTCTCTCTCACTGTCTCTCTCTCACTCTCTGTCTCTCTAACTCTGTCTCTCACTCTCTCTCTCACTCTCTCTGTCTCTCTCACTCCCTCTTGTCTCTCTCTCTCTCTCTCTCTCTCTCTCTCTCTGTCTCTCACTGTCTCTCTCACTCTCTGTCTCTCACTCTCTCACTGTCTCTCTCACTCTCTCTGTCTCTCTCACTCCCTCTGTCTCTCTCTCACTCCCTCTCTCTCTCTCTCTCTCTCTCTGTTTGTGTCTCTCTCTTTCTCTCGCTCGCTCCACAGTTTGATTGCCGAGCTTCTCTGGGGATGCTGAGGTGGCGTTTGAACCCTTCACACAGGAACGTCACAATTCAAGCTGACGCTGCACATGCAAGGCATGAGGTGTCAGACGAGAAGACAGTTGCAAAATGTCAGCGCAGCGAAGTGGCTACAGAAAAAGTCATTTCTGCCCATGATCCCACAAAGAAGGTGGGTCTAATCTCTGCAAAACATTTTGTACTGACAGTAGAGTAGAACTTTGTAGAGTAGAACTTTGTAGTTACCTGAAATATGGGGCTGTGACCCAAATACACTCCAAATAAATAGAAATCAAATCAATGCCTTCAAAACAGCATAAATTCTTTCAGGCGCGCTTTGTGTTGGACAAACGAAGGCTGGACAGAGCAGGTCAGAGTAAACCCTCTGCCGCTGGACATACGTTGTCCATGATGGGCAGCAGCTGGTTTAGGGTCCTTCTCTGTCCAGCTGAGCCCCAACCACGGAGCAGCTCTCCTCACCAGCTTGTCCAGCTGCACAGCTTCTTTACGCTGCGTACCCAGCACAGGACATCAGGGGTCCTCAGAAGCCAGTGGTGGGACGTAAACGGTTTAAGTAAACAAAATTGTCCCTGGTAGGTGCATCAGTGCATTGTGAAATGTTTGTGACTTCACGGCCATGCCAAGAACGGTCCCTTCAGCAGAAGGACAACAGACAGGGTGGTGTAGTGTAGTCGGAACTCGGAAAACATCCCACAGTTCCGCTTTCAACACTAAAGTCTCCCACAGCTGGGACTGGGTTTCCAACCTCCTCACAGGCAGACTACAGGTGGTGAGACTTGGTGGCCCTCAACACAGGAGCACCTGAAGGACATGTCCTCAGCCCTTCCCTCTACATCCTCTACACTCATGGCGAAAACCTGAACTCAACTATGTTACAGGATATCAAAAGAACCTTCTTCTCCCATTAAGGGTCACCACAGTGGGTCCACAGTGGGTTCTAGTGATGGACACTGGTGCAGGTGGTGCCGCTTACATTGTCTTGCTCTCCCCCGGCCTTCTCTGGTGTCACCCAGGCAGCTAGGAAGCTCTTCTCTCAAATACAAGTTGTCAGGGTCCGTGCAGCGGAGTGGCTTGCTCAGGAGCGGTCAGGAGGTCTTCATGTTTCCAAAGTCATGCTCAACCGCATATGGACATCTACTGTCAGTATAGCTGGTCACAGTTTGTATAATTCCTTACTGCCACCAATTCTGCAGCCTTGCCTGGATAGTGTGACAGGAAGGGTTAAGCCCGGGTTTCTACATTTTAGTGTAATTGGCACATCAGGAGCGCTTTGGCTCACCGCAGTGTTTACCGCTTGGAGATCTTGTACAAACCTCCACTTAGGCGGTTCTGCTGCCTTCTTCAGAGGAAATAAGAGGGTCAGGACATGGGACAATTACTCCTGCCTTAGCACTGTATCAAACACGATCTTACCCCGTCTCCAGCTTCCTGCTTTGGTGGATACTGAGACCTTTTGAGCGGATTGTTTGATTTTGGTGTGATCACTACCGGTTCAGCCCATTTGGTGTTTTCTCTTCATCAAGACCTCATGGTGCAGCTCAGGAAATTGAGCACGATCCCTTCTGGGCTTACTTCTGTAGTTTGAGCGAAAGTACGACTCGCATGACCACAGATAACGCCTGTTGGAACAGCATATGCTGGAACCCAGTAGGGAGCTTCAGTTGGCTACCACTGTTCTATGAGCACACGGTCATGTGCCCGTCTAGGTAGGGAGGGGACGTGGACAAAGTGTGCAAGGTGGACAGTGCGAAGGAGGAACACGCAGGCCAAATAAAAGTGCAAGATGTGATTTCTCCGTTTATTTTTAATACATTTGCCAAATCCTCACGTAAACTTGTGAGTAGAATTGTAAGGGGGAAAAAATTAATTTAATCAATTTTGCAATAAGCCCGTTACATAATAAAATGGGTAAAAAGTGATGTTCCGGATGCACTGTGCGTCTTCAGCACCGTTTTATGCTTCGTCTAATCCGGCTTGTGACAGGAGCACATAAAATTGACCGCAGACCTGTCGTCTGACCATGTGGATCGGGTCAAGCTGTATTTCTGACCATGATCAGGGCAGGACTGATGATGAATGCTGCACCCTGATGTCTTCTCAGAAAAAAAAAAAAAAAAACTTTGCTGGTTTTTAAAAAAACGGTCCTAAAAGAACAACTGAAATTTCTATGTCCTGATGACTAGATAATACTGATATGAGCACATGACTGCACAATGACATGTACTGACAAATCTACACTCTTTCCTGGAGCCCTGTCTCTGCCAGCGTGGGAAAATGCAGATAAAGTTCAATCACACCATAATCCTCTCCACAAGCCCACCTCATTATGAACCATTAAAACTGACAAGCATATCACTCATGCAAGTTTTTATCCATAACTTTAGCAATGACATGGAAGCCTTAATCAAATCTTACTCCAAATTTAACCACAGCATGTTTCATTCTTAAATTAATGCTTAATTGTCCAATGATGGTACCCCCCATGAAATAACTAAAAATGCCCATGCTAAATGGCAGTAAAAGAACACACACAGAGACAACAAAGAACACCAAAAACAAGAGTGTTAAACCAATAATGTTTAATGACCTGTGCACTAGGCCCTACACCCACTCACAGTTCAGATACAACAGCCCTGCATCAGTGGCTGGATTCATCAATTAAAACATACCTAAATAAATACATGTGTATGTGAGCGCATGTGTGAGGGATGTGTAGTAGAATTGTGACATTTTAAAATACAGAAAAATACAACTAACCTTTTCAAATAAAAAAAAAAAAAGATTTATTTCTGTCTCTGACTGGTATTTTAATTTCTTGAATTAAGTTCTTCTGCCTCATCTGGAAGTTACAGTAAACCGTAAAAAAAATTGATCAACAGAAACAGGGTTATTCTGTGGAATTTAGAAACCTATTTATAAAAAAAAAATTGCACCACCTAATGGTCAAATTAAAAGTGCTCAAACCAAACAGGTGCTAAATCTCAGTACTGAAATTAATCAGAATGGACTTCTATATACTTGCAGCACACTTTAGTCACGTTTAAATCTGCCTCAATTGAGGGCAGGACTAAACCATTATATATGTGTATATATAAAAATGCTACTTTTAGTCAATGAAAAGATTACCAATTGCTAGAAGTGACAAGTGTGGGAAACAGTAATGAAGCAATGTCCCCAAATGCCAAATAGCAATTGACTCATAAAGGACACTGTGATTGTGAACAATCTGGGTTTAATTCACATGGGTCTAGCATTTTGTATAGTATAAAATTCACATTTCAAATCAATAAGGGAATAAAAAAAAAAAACAAAAAAAAAACAAAAAAAAGAAAGAAAAGAACAAGAAGAATTCACAATAATTATAACCACAGTTGTTTCAGCACCACTCCTAGAACCATCCTTCACATGGGAGTACATGCTCATGGAGCATCTCCAATACTTAATTGTACTGAGATTCAACACATGTTGACTTGAGCACTAATGAGGTACTGGCTGGACTACAGCACTGATCCTGATTCTGCAAAATAATTTACAAGAAGGAACCTATTTCACTTAAACTCATTTATATATGTATAATGACTGTGTGTGTGTGTTTGTGAGTGTGTGTATGTGTGTTGGGGTGTAGGGCATATGACAGTCCATCCTATTTGAAGCCGTCCTTTTTTCCTCACCCTGCCCATTTTCCCCCTTTCCAGACCCTCTCCCGCCTCCTCGCTCTCTCTCTCTCTGGGGTGTAGTGGGCAGTGCTCAGCTGTGGACTCCCACCACCGTACAGGGAGAATGGAGTGGAACATGATGCCCGGAGGCTGATACCCTCCACCCCCCAATACACTCCCCTCTTCTCTCGTTCTACAGGCCGTGGCGCTGAGGGCGGGACATCACAGAGAGAGGCGGGATTACAGGAGACTCAATCCCCCATTTTAGCCATCCAGTCAAGAGCAGAAGGGGCGGGGCTCAGTTTGAAGCACTGCTATTGGAGGAGCTGGATGTAGAGGCTACCGCGGTCCCGGAATTGCTTGTGGTGGCCACCGACTTGCGGATGTGGGGCATGAGGAATGGATCACAGGCCAACTGGAGAACATCAATGCGATCCTCCTTGCGGTAGGCCAGACAACGGCGAATGAAGGCCTGTGAACAACAGTGACAGACAATGAGGTAAACAGACAAAAAGCACACTAACGCAAACACTTATTACCAATATAACCTTAATTAGCAATAGTATTTGACTCTACAAGACCATTTCTTATCTAAAAAAAATCTAATTTTATACTGACAGGACATCTCTTTCATACATGGATGCAATAAATGTGCCAAACAAAAGTGTGTGTGTAAAACTGTATGTGTACCTTAGCTTCTGGAGTAACTCCTGGCTTGGGAGGAAACTGAACTTCTGTCGCTTTCAGGATTGTATTCTCCTGTAAAATATCTTGCTGAGACTGGTTGTGACCAAACGGCTGAAACAAAGAAATGTTACATTTTGTAAATGTGACACGCAGCACACAGGCAACCTCACAGCACCAAAGTTCTTATCAGTGACACAATATCGCAACTATTCCATTATTTATGGTAAAAATCACCATAAATAATGTGCTTAATGTGCTTATCTCAGCCGGAATATAAATATAAATACTATTTATACAAATACTGCTGATCTGTTGAAGGCTGCATACAGAACCTTCCCTCATACTATATCCACAATTTATCCTTATATTATACTGTATGCATACTATATGCTCCAAATAAAACCCAGTATGTTCTTCCTCAGCATCCCCCTCGTCTTCTGTCTGTGTCTTTGTGTTTGCTCTACCTCAGTGTCTCCTGCACTCAATCTCATCATCCGACATAGAACTTTGCACTCCTGAGAACAGGTAACACTTTAAAATTTTGGATTCAAAATCTTGCTAAGCATTCAGCACTAAACGACTGGTACTTTCTGCGTTATCAAACTTTATTTGATCAATGGATAAGAAGCTATAGATTTGTTAAAGATAATACCATACGCTTTAAGAATGTTTCTCAGAATATGTGACATTCCTCTATCAACATGTCAAAATGTAAAAAACCCCAATTACGGAAGCAAGCCAGAAAAGGGTAAAACCATTTAAAAACTTCAAAGAACTGGGTAACCTCAAAGAAATTGAACGAAGAAATTATATTAAAGTTTCTTCCAACATCAGTGGCATGATTCTGGTAAAGCGACTTCACCATGCGCGTTATGGTCTCTTCCACATGTCCATGTTTGCACTCGTTTTTCTTTTTTCAGCCAGTGTCGAGGGACTGACCCATCTGGCACCGTCAGACACCTTACTTATAATAAATCTGCAACATGGGGACAGTATCCTGGACATTACCTTTCAACCCACTACGATGTTGCATGCACAGCCAATTACTAACAATCACTGAGTGATTTTGATTTGATTTGAGGCTGAATATCTTGTATACAAGTGGAACTTCACAGCACATTTAGGGACCATCATAAAACAAACTGCAAGCTGTCCCATACAGTAAAGCACATAAATACACATTATTGAATAAGTAATTAAAAGCAACAGTTCACACAGTTGTTCTTTCTGTGGGGTACAGTTAATATGTGTTGCCCACCTTCTTCCCATAGAGGCACTGGTAGAAAATGACCCCCACTGACCACACATCCACTTTGTTGGAGATTTTTGGTGGCTCCTTTCCTACCACAAAGCATTCTGGGGGCAGATACCTACAAGAAAGGGATCAAGTTATGTCATTGACTCAAAAATAATGTTTTCTACCTGAATAAAGAGGAAATGATTAGTGCCGGGAAAGTTAACATGTTGAAAGGTTGAAAGTGGTCGAAAAGTGGTAGAATAAAATTAGGTGAGGTGGTAGGAAAACAATGTGACAATGAGACCTGCTGCATGTGAAGCACAAGGAGGACGTTCTCCAACAGCTGCAACGTAAGTAGACCTTATACAGTACTTAGCATGTTGATAATGCATTCCTGTAATATAGCCACGACTTACTATACAGGCGTGTTATGGTTCCTGACCATTTTTGCGTTATGTGGACGCTATTCTAAATGTCTAATCCATAATTACAACGTATACTGTATAATGTCTACTTCCTGGTGCTTCACATCCAGCAGGTCTCAGGTCAGGCTGGTCTTGTATTGTCGAATGAGAAGTCACTTTTTTATCTATCACTAAGTCACTTTTTTATCTATCAACCTAAATATTTTTTTCTGCATGACCCCTAGAGGACTCTATAGAAAACAAATGGGAATTGCGCTGCACACAGACGCAGGGGCTGGTTTAATTTTTTAGTGTGGATAAGCATGAGTGGAAGTGAATAGGCGTGTAGGATGCCCATGACGTGACCAATGTTTAATGAAATAAAAATGAAATAATTCTAAAAACCTGGCCGGACACTATTTCCAGGTCTCAAAAAAAGGAGAAATGACAACATCTGGTCACCTTATATGGATGCTGCTCTGCTGTTATGGACAATTTCTCGACATATATATATTTCACTTATTTATTTAGTTTTAACTAAAGCAATAGTGTTTTTTTCCTGCACTGAAAAGTGTACCTAAAAATTAAATTACAATGATGACAAATGTCTTTTTGCTACAATGAAAATAAAGAGAATATTGACTTCATTACTGAATGTTGCGCATAACAATGCAGTTAATCACAATTAATCACAGAGCCTTGTGAAATTAATCATGATCCAAATGTTTAATCATTGCACTTGAAAAAAACTTTCAGTTTTTAGAGCTAAGGTTCAGTTCA
The DNA here is from genome assembly GCF_900700375.1 of Denticeps clupeoides. Taxonomy (NCBI): domain Eukaryota; kingdom Metazoa; phylum Chordata; class Actinopteri; order Clupeiformes; family Denticipitidae; genus Denticeps; species Denticeps clupeoides. The sequence goes on along the minus strand of NC_041713.1, from coordinate 19,928,925 downwards.
CCATCTGTGGAAAAAGTATGGCGATCAGTGGTGTCTCAGTGGTGTCCGTGCTACACCCACCAGTATGTTCCTGCTCCCTGTGATGTCAGCTCCATGCCGTCTACGCCATAGTTATCATCGTCCATTATCTTAGACAGGCCAAAATCTGTGATCTTGATCTCTCCACAAGCTGTACCATTTACCAGGAGGATGTTACCTAAAAGGAATCACACCAACAAGACACTTCAGTTCAGTGGTATGGACACATTTATGATCCACTATTATTCATATCAACAAGTGCTTTTAACAGACGTTCAATTATTAACTACTACATTTCGCGGGTCCCTCTTCAGATGGAGTTCCATTTCATTGAGCAGGTAACACAGTTTTATGTGGGAATGGAAAACTTGCTTAGACAGAAATTAGACAATTTGTTCTTGGGTTGGAAAACAAAAAAAATATAGTCCAAGGATTTGGGACACTTTGACAAGGACCAGCTGGCACGCACACAAAAAATATGCACCACTGTTACTCAAGGTCCACTCACCTGGTTTAAGATCATAGTGAATGATTGGGGGTCTGATCTCATTCAGGTACTTCAGGGCATTGACGATCTGCATGATGATGGAACGAGCCTCTTTCTCAGACATCAGCTTATGCTGCTTCAGATAGAAATCCAGATCATTCCCTTCGCAGAACTCCAGAACTGTGCAGAACCTGAAACAAAAGCACATTGTGTTTAGCACAGAACCCTCTGACACCAGACCCAAAAAGGTTTTTGTGTCAGTCATTGTGTCAATGTGACGCTGACTCACGAATCAGTGTCCAGGGAGAAATAATCGTACAGCTTGACTATTCTGGGATGGTCCAACTCCTTATGAATCCTATATTCCCGACAGGCATGCCTGAAAGAACCAGATGTGTTAAGGGGAACAGTTTGTATGAAATTGCTCTCTGTTGTACTCTTGATGTGAAGAACCATTTCACTCACTTGTGATAATTCTCCTTCTTCTCATCTCTCCAGTTCTTATTGAGCTGGTGAATTTTTACAGCAACATACCTCTGTTCTGTTAGGTCAAAGGCCTGAGAAAAAAAAAAAAAAGATCCAAATGTAACTAATTCATGGGCTGTGTGCCAATAATTCATGGAACCACTAGGCGTGTCGCTATAAATGATAAATGAATGACCTGCACAATGATTAAAATTATGTCAATAATGTTTCCGTCAGTGATCATTTTCATGTCTCTCTCTATCAAATGGGAATATCTGCTTTTTAGCGAATCGGCTCATCTGGCTCAGCTCACCAAGAAGAGTCGGCTCTTTTGGCCCCTAAAATGCTCTTTAAAAAAAAACAAAAAAAAACGCCCCTCTCGTCATTTAATCTAATGCTGATTAGCGTAACCTGATTTGAGCTTCTTAAAATTAGATGACGTCTCATGGGCTGGCTTTTTGGAAGAAAACGTGTTCTAGCCACTGTCGTGTTTCAGCCACTTAATGTTTAGGCAGCTCAAAAATTCTATAAACACTAATAAAACGGCCTTTCACTAAAAACTTGTTCACTCAAAGAACCATCTCGTTCGAACGAAATCGCTAGCAATGAGGTGTGAACTCTTGTCAGTTAGGCTACTTGTCTTGTCTCACAGTGTAATAAGGCAGAGAAAACATTAAAAAAAACATTTTTACAAAATAATTTCCATGACATTCTCTGAAATTTCTATTGAAATATGATTGGAGAAATAGAAAAATCGAAAAAAGTAAAATTTACCAAATTATTGTTACACTAAACTTATGACAACCCTGAATTTAAACAACAATTTCGTGCAGCTTGATCCTGTGTAAAATGGACCCAGTCAAGTTCCAGCATAGAAAATCAGTTGTAATTTACATGACCTGAAATAACTGAGAGCGTGCTTGAAAATGGAAGCAGCACCATGCATTTTAAACTTTGTAGTTGTAAACGTAGAACAACATTTCTCATGCAGGCTTCGGGAACTATGTACTTTTGTTATATATTGATGGGTCAATCTGATTTCAATGACTTTTCCATGACTATGTTTATTTCGTATTCCAAAACTTTTCAAAGCCTGGAAAATTCTCTTTTCAAATTTCAAAAGGTTTTTAATGACCGCAGGACCCCTGGCTAACGTTTCAGAAACTGAATTCAGGAAAAACAGAAGAACTGCATGCTTGCTCCTGCCTGTGCAGCAGGGATCAGTTGATTACCCCAAATTAATTAATAATTGTGAATCCCTTGCCAAACATGAGTCTATAATTCAGAGTACGTTTGTTTATACAATCACGTATTTTACCTTATAGACTTCGCTAAAGCCACCGCGACCCAACAGGTGCAGGAGCAGGTAACGGTCATTCAGGGTTGGGTGGTCCTTAAACCTAAATAAAAAAAAAAACATGAGAAATAATGCAGATTCCACATGTTAAAAATATACACAGGTACACAAGACGAATACATACTGGGAATTGTCTTCATTGTGGATTCTCTTCAGTTCTCGGATGTGAAGGTTTCGCACACGCTCAAGACGCTCCAACTCTGCCTGAATTTCAGCTTCCTCCTGTGCAGCACAAGCTCATAAGCAACAATCTATAGAAACTGACACTTTAAAACACTACATGGAACTTCAGTTAAAATTCATAAGAAAAGTTCCAGTACCTTCTTAAGATGTCCCAGCCTTAGTTTAAAGATCTCCTCTTGCTCATGATATTCTGCTAATGACAGCCTGCAAACATCAATAAATGACTAAAAGAAGTTTGAGAAACTTCTCATACACCCAAGATGGTGTATGAGAAGAAAAGAATGGCATATACAAATACATTTTACAAGCGCACACATCCTCAAAACTGACAGACAGCTAAAATCTACAGAACCGTGGCCTCTAGTGACTACATTGAAAACCTGATTCACAAAATCTCTGCGCGGAGGAGAAAATACACTGGACGTGAGGCTCAATTCTGTGACCCCCATATCTCCCTTGCCCAACACCCTTTGTCCACCCCTCCTTCACCTCCCCTGCATACATTTCATTCTCTGCTCCATTGCTTTTGCTCTTGCGTTTGTTGGGCTCAAGGCTGGGAGGTGGAGTTTGCGCCATGCTGGGCGGTTTCCTTTTGGCGAGCTGCTTCCGCTGTCTTTCAATGTCCTCCCTCTGAGCGTTCACCCGCTCTTGCTGTCTGCAAACACACACACACCACTTCAGGATCCACAGGAACACAATAAATCCTAATTGGGGGGAAAAAAAATCACATGATTATCTTAACATGATGCGTTAAGATATCTAAGTCTATGATTATCTTAACACTTCATTTTCCCATTCTCCCTGCCTGCATAAATCCCAGCATTCCCAGATTAGCGATTTCAGATTTGCACGTTCACATTTGGCTTTTGTAAAAAGTGCCAGTGCCATGGCACATTCCAGGGACTCACTTGACGAGGTTCTGGAAGGCGTAGCCATCCGTCCACTGCTCAGTGAATGAGGCTCCATGCCTGACGGTGGTGAAGTGGCCCAAACGCAGCCGGTCCTGCATGCTCTTGTCTCGACAAGCCATCTTCTCCTGTTTAGACTGGACAGAACACACACACACCCACACACAGTTAATTAATACACAATTACAGCCATTCTGATTTGATATAATTGGGTATGTATACACACACAGACACACCTTCTCAATCAGAAGCTTCTTACTCATTGTGACACACTTATTGAGTCGTTCTTTACAACGTTCCAGCATCCTTTGCTGTTCATCAATCTGCCGGCGCAAATCACAGTTCACCTGCCAAAGAAAACACAGCCAACACAGGTAAAAAACACAGCTAAACAAGCAGATCCACTGCTGCCACACAAAGTAAAAAGAGTTTTGGCTGAAAGCTGCGTTGATTACCCCTGTTTAAAAAACCCGAACAAGAAACTGATGCAGAAAGAAAACTGGCTCAGAAAGTCACTTCTTCCGGAACTCCGAAAAGTCCTCCAGCTGCCCAGTTAAACAGCGGCAGCCGACAGAGCATTTTCATGTATTAACTGCCACTGAAAGGCTGATTCCATCACCTTTGCTCCAAACTCTGAGTAAGAAACAAAGACTGGCGTAATTCTCCAATAGGTTCCTGTATTTCAGAATTGTGGTAAATATGTTGTACGAAATAAATAACACCATAGTATTTTATGTCCTAGGGTGGCTGAATTGAAGGCGATAAACTGAAATTCATATACAAGTAGGTGGTTGTAATGCTAATATATTAAATAGGGAATGGTGACAAAGCATGACAAATTCTTTCTGCACCCAACCACAATAAACCAGAAGATGAAGCTCTATAAGATGAATACTCAGGGCTCCAAAAAAAACATGCTTTAAAAAATGTAGTGAGCTGAATAAAAAATCACTCCTCTAAACTTCTATTGCTTTCCTGTGAGTCACATGATATGAGAGCTGATTACGAGGACCTTTAAGGATACCCCTCAGCAAAAATAATTAATGTTATACATTAATAGAACACTACAGACCATTTTATCCATTTTTCATTTAAACCAGCACACATTCTCTCATCATAATCTCATCCAGTTGCTTCCCTCTGAAAAACGCACTACAGATCTCTCAAAACAAACATTACACAATTTAACCATAGCTTCTTCCCAACAGCAGCACAGATGTTGAATGATTCTAAATGATACCCATCATATCGTATTTATCATTGCTGTGTTTTTCCAACTTTCATGCTTTTTATTTCATTATTATGCTATTTGTCTATTATTGCAATTCTTAATTTATGCCTGTTTTTATTACTGTGTTGAATTTGAATGGAAATACAATTTTGATGTATTGTTTCTTTTAACAATGTAATGAACAATTTGCTGTAAATGCTTTAAGGATGTGGGTACTTTATCTCATCTCATCCAGTCACAAACTCCAGAAAATTTGGGCATTAATTTCATCATATGTCTAAAGCTTTAAATAAAGATGTTAAGGTCTTATACAAATTTGTGTGTGGTAGAGGTGGTAGTAGCCTAGTGGGTAACACACTCGCCTATGAACAGGATCAAACCCCACTTAATACCATTGTGTCCCTGAGCAAGACACTTAACCCTAAGTTGCTCCAGGGGGACTGTCCCTGTAACTACTGATTGTACGTTGCTCTGGATAAGGGTGTCTGATAAATGCTCTAAATGTAATGTAAATGTGTGTGTAACCTTGATTTGACCTTACTGAAGTATAAGATACTGCAATAATGATATGATGATTCAGCTTAGATGACTGCATGGCCTCACTCACAAGCAAGTCATTTGAGAAATAATGCTTTGTGGACCCAATGCCCCCATTTCACAGCCCCCTCTTTGAGAACTAATATAAATTAATCAAATAATAAAAGAACAGTGGACACACACACATTTTGTGTGTAAGTTAATGATTTAGATATTTTACTGGAAATGTCAAAATCACACATACCCTTAGCAGGTCATCAATGCGGCCCTCCTTTTTCTCAAGGTCCGAGCTCTTACTGCTCTCCAGCGCAGCCAGTTTCTCCATCGTCATATCGGTCTGAGCCAGAGAGAAATATAACATTGTGTCATAAGATTGATATTGATACTAAAAGCAAATGTGCACTCCCATCTCACTCATCTGCCACAGTGTTGTCTATGTTGGAGTATATTTTAGAAAGTCTGGCTTTGGTACAGTAGACCCGGTGGGTGACCTTGAACTAAATCAAGCTTAGGTGTACAAAAGATGTAGTTCCATTTACTTCACTGAGAGACTCATTCCAGGCCTTCTCTGAGAGCTCAAACCCATTCTATTCAATTCAATTAGTTATTTATAGAAACACACACACATATAAACCTTTAGAATGAAGGAGAGTTTGCAAAAGTAAGAGGGTAGACTCTTAACAGGGAATAGTCTGAACAATCTGTTTATATACCAATAAGTTTCTAAATTATTTAATGTATAATGAAATGGGCATTTAGATTCTGTGCCAAAAATCTGACAATTTAAAGGGCATCCCTGTCTGGTGCCACTGTGTAGCTGAAAAAAATGTGAGTGGGATGAGTTGGAGACAAACGAAGCTTTAGGGGAGGAGCTAAACATAGGTAGACAAAAGCTCCATAAAACCCCACTGAATGTTTTCTCTGGATCCTGAGAGACCACTAGCTCCGAGCAGTCTCCAAGCGTAAGAGAGTATATGATACTGAACATGCAATGTCTGATGCAGGTAATGTTGGGTTCTGTCAACTGATCATACAGACATTTAAGTACCAGTCTTTTCCCCCATAAACTCTTGTGTGCTGCAGTCAATGAAATCATTTCTCCTCTTAGGTCCCCTATTATGATTTTTTTCATTTTTAATCAACTATTAGTGTCCCTTTATACTATATCTGAAGTCTCTTTCTGAAATTCAGCTGAGTTGCAAAATTACAGCAACTTTAAGCGAGTCACAGGACGCACGTTTCGGGGTGTGTCACTTTAAATGCTAATGAGGAGGAGGCCTATAGAAGTGTGTGGGCATTCGCGCAAAAGGTGCCATCAACTCTTCCTGATTGCGCAACCAGGAAGTTTTGATTGCTTTGTCCAGAAAAAATATTAAATTAACACGCTGGTTCTTCAGTCTTGCGTGGTGGAACTAAAAAAATTAATTTGTGCTCATTTTTACACTCAATCATCCAGCAACTGCAATGCTTCGCACATTTTCAAGACATGACGTCGGTTAAGTTACTTTTTTATGGGAGGGGTGTGAAATTCTCTTGGCGGTAAAATCATGTGAAACAGGGACAAACTCCAGATCCGACCTTCTGAGCTGCCGCTCTCTGAATGGTGAAGCAGAACGGCCATTTCTAGCCACTGCAGGACCACACAGGCTGGGGGAGCTCGTATTCACAATGTGAATTGCTCATAATAGGAGACCTTTAATATGTTTCCCATATAACGGATGGCAAAGTGAAGCAAAACATATTGGTAACAAAAAAAACGATCCACGCTACCTGTGTTGCTTTGTGATGGGGGTGTAGACTGACTGGTTTGAGAGGGCAGAAGGACAGCTCTGTGTTTGCGGAGCTGCCAGAGGAAGGGCTGCCTTGCTGCACCTGTCACATTTCAACAGGAACAGGAAATGACGCACAAACACACCTGAAGAGAGAGAGAGAGGGCGCGGGACAAAAACTCACAGTTGCTGGAGGGTTGGATAGAGAGTGCTGTGGCGACGATCTGACCACAGGGGGAATACCACGCGCTGGACTGGTACCCGTTAAACCCCCAGCCGCAAACTGTGCAGGCAGAGAACACAGGAAGAGAGGAGACAGTAAGAACGTTCAAATTAGTTTAAAAAAATTACTGATGAATTTGAATACTTTTAAGAATGCTTCATCATAAGGACACTCACTTCAAAATAATCACTGATTTTATGGGTCCGTGCTCCCCCTTTCCCTGTAAGAAAAATATTGTGTGTATGTGTGTATAGAGAGGGAGAGAGAAATAGAAAAAAATATATATTTTGTATTAGAACAAACATTTTCGTAATGCCAGACACATTATTTAGCATATGAAACAGACAGATCCTGACCCTGGCTGTCACAGGGGTCTCCTTTCCTCTTCCGAGCCCTCTGGTCATTTGACTTCTTCTCTGGGGTCTTGAAAAAATATATAAAAAAAAGTCATTTAGGAAATACAGATCAATTTTAACTTTAAATAAACTAATTTAATAGATGATGCAAAGGTACTCACCTCTAACTCTTTATCACTAAGTGATCCCACACTACACAGGCTCTGATTGGATGATTCATTATGTCCAGAATTCTGTAGTTGAAGGAGGAGGGGAAAAAAAACTTCTTTACTACACCATTAATAGTCCCTGTCATTCCAATCTTTTCCTTGTATTCATGTAGGTATGACACCCCCATTCCCACTTCTGAAACTGGACAAACAGCTACATTATAAATGTGCTATTCAATAACCTAATAGCCGTAATGTAATGCTTATATACGTGTAAGAAAAAACATCTGTGCATGTCGGAAAGAAAAGGGAGGACCCAAAGGCCACCGTCCCCATGTCCCAATGATGCTAAACACCTAGCAGTGCAGTTGATATGTTTTTTTTTTTCTTCAGTAACAAAGATTTTCAGAAGAAAAACAACTATCCTGAAATACATCAATTTTCACCGAACTGTACTGGGACAATCATTATCATGCCAAATCAATACCTTATTATACCATGGCATTCTCTGAGATGAGGCTATTAATGTCAGACTTACACCTTGAGGTACAAATAGCAAACACCCATTTTTCATTGACATAAATACGGTGGAGTGTGAATACAAATCGGAGGAATATTTCGAGTGCAGGCGAGCGGATCATGGACTGTGTTTCACCCCCCAGTTCACTTGAAACAGAAAGAGGGTTGTTGTGATGGTTAATGGAGAACGTCAGACCTTGGCCACTCCGACCCCAGTGAATCGGGCTTCCAGCAGCTCCTGCCGACGGGGATCCAGGCTGTGCAGTTCCTCCATCATGGCTACAGACACCAGGACAGGGACAGAGGTGCGGGTTAGACCACGGCATCTGACTGCGCTTCGCCTACGGTGAAGGTGCCCGATCGATTGCACGGCACAGAAGTGTGTTGAGTCATGATACAGTGGCGCAGGTTTCTGGAATATTCCTAGAGTTCATGAGTCAGCCTCTCCCCCACAATCTCCCTCTCTCTCTTTCCCCATCACACACCGAATATCAGTGACACAACAATGAATGCTGCATACGTCTACAACTGGCGTGCAGATGTGGGCCTTAAACGTCATTTCAACCACATTTAACATAAATCTCTTATCACCAGAGTACGCATGTCACTGCTCATCTGCATTGATTTATACTTTCAAGCTCGCAGTTTCCCAAAGGTCTATGTCTGACTTTATAAGGAAACTCCATTATCAGAATCTACTTCAAGTCAGCACACACACCAGAAATTGCACAGAAAGCTCGAGCATCAAGGCCACGTTACTCCCAAGAGCGTCAATTCATTTGCTACTTCACCCAAAGTTCACAGCTGCGGGCATCCAGCAGTCCGCAAACATGCTTGCTGTCCCGGAATGGACATTAATGTGCAACTTGCTCCATCGTGAACATTGCTAGCTAGCTTGAGGCGTGCCTGCCAGCCAATGTGCTTTTAGCAACACGCTAACGCTAGCCTACAGGATAACACTGTGTACCATATTTACATTGCGTAAGAATTACAAGATATTGCGTAACTATTCTGATAAAAGCATGGTATATCTAGGATGCTCCTATATTACCTGTATCAATAAAACGAAAGCATAAGAAAGAATAAGCAAGCATAAAGTATGCGCTGATGATGGATAACACTAGCATTAGCCTAGCTGCTGCAAGAGACTAACTAGCATCCTCATCCTCACCATCTCTCCCCTTCCCTTTCTTTTGTCCGAAAATATGATTCTTTTGAAGTGGCGGCACCCACGTTTCACTGATGTACAACCACGGATTCGGCTGGAACTTGCCTGCGGCGGCCCTTCGCCTCCCCGGGAACAGCTTTGGTTTGTGAGCGATTGTGCTTTCCTGCTCTCCCGTCTCGCCCTTCCTTGGCTCCTCACCCCCACATTCCCAGCCGAGGCCGCATCCGGATCCGCGCACCTCTGCCCCGGTCTCTCGCCCAGCACGGGCACCGGGACGCCAGCTCCGGGCCCGGCGGAGGGCTCACTCGCTCCCGGGCCTGGGAACAGCCGAGTTCCGGGCGCGTCCGTCGCCCGTTCGACCCGGTTCGGTTGGGTCTGGGTCGCTATCGTGTGGATCTTGCGAGCAGAACCATTCCAACCTGAATGTTCTGTAAATCTCTCTTCCTAACCGGTACCGTGCGGTTCCGCCGAACTCACCTCGCCCGCATCGGTAACTGGACCGGCTCGGCTCGGGTGCGATCAGCTTAGGTTAAACCGGATCGATTCGGTTCGGTTCCGTTTTTTTTCGCAATGTAAACAATAATACCAAAATCTCATTTTATCTCGCAAGACTTTCTTTCTCGACCACGCCCCGTGTTATCGTCGATCGCGGTCGGGGTCATGTTCTTATTATGTAATTAAACTTTAGCTGGTTAAAAACCAATCAGATCCACTAATAACCAGACTAGAGTCACTGAAGGCTAAAACAAAAGAACTGTGTCAAGATCCTACAGAAATGAACAGCACACCTGTGGGTTTTAAAAGTTCATTTATTTAGTTGATATAAAGGCTTATATTTAATATGAAACATTAAAATGGCTGACAGGAGGCAAATGTAAAAAAGATTAAAGAAACTCTCCTTCACTGTCTTCACCTGACGGGGGCAGAAGTAGATCAACTCTCTGGTGAAGAAAGGACTCACCCAAAATACTTTAAAATGCATGTCACGGTACAAAAACATACAAACGTCTGCTCTAATGTAGAAGAATTGGCCAAAAAAATAAATAAATCAGTATGATTCCTACCGTTTTTACATGAGTCTATGGAAAATGCTCAATCACTGGTTCACACTATGAGGCAAGGCAGCTGGTTGGCTGAATGGCACTGGAACATCACTACATCCATCCCTGCTGTTTCTAGCAAGATCCACGCATGCGGTCCAAATGCACGAAGTTCACTTTCTCTGTGTTAACAGGCCTGAGAAACCCAAACTGCGTCTTTACCAGTCATTTCAGGAGAGAGGCCGTGTCCTGTCATCGTGTTTTAAAAGCTGCCATATTTTAAATTTGGATCTCCTCATCTCCCTGCAATGGGAGTGTCTTGCGATACTTGCACTGGACCCAGACTCGGTACATGGTCAGCTGTTTACCCCGGTTCACTTGCAGGCGTCGATCGACAAGGTTCTGGACCTTCTGGAGCCCGGCAGCACTGAACAGATCATGGAGCTCATCTGCAAACGAAAAAGACGGGACATTGAAGGCAGAATTTTCAGCTCCACTGTAGCTGCACAATGAACACATTCCCCATCTGCAGGCTAATAAACATCTCACTGGCAGTAATCAACAGATCACAGTGGATCCAAGACTGCCAACCTACAGTATTGGCAGGAGTTATTAGTAGTGGACTCTCCCGCTCTCCCCCCTCATGCTCCACACCATTGGATAATGCTGAATTCCTCCTGACTAACAGGTTAGAATAAGACCCTGGACTGGTGTTACTTCTGTAATGCAGGATTAAGGGTGGACTTCAGGCCACAAATTCAGAGTCACAGGATCAAACCCCACTTACTACCATTATGTCCCTGAGCAGGACACTTAACCCTGAGTGTCTCCAGGGGGACTGCCCCTGTAACTACTGACTGTAAGAGGCTCTGGATATGAGAGTCTCGTAAATGCTGTAAAAACATCAATAGTGGCATTACGAACTGCTGCTAACAAGTTAACCTCCATTAATACTATGCAATACATAGATGCATTTGATAATACTAGAATTTTTTTTTTTTTTATTTATACACCTTTAAAAACTTTTTTGTTAACAAAACTGCTGATATTCAGGACACGAAAATAGTAAGGACTGTATGGTAAATCACTGGAGCATTTGTCACCTTGAGTGAAGAAGTAGACTCGAGTGCCATCGCCTCTGACATAGAAATTTTCAGACAGACATCTCCCTAAAAACACAAAGTAACAGTTACTTTCGACACGTTTAATCCTATAGTGACATAATGAAGTGTAGTTACAAAGCGCATTATTTCAGTTAACAAAGTGAAAAGTAAGTCTATATACCCACTATTTTTTGTTTCATAGAAGCAGAAAACACACCTGGCAGGACAGGTATACAGCATACAGCCTTCCTCACAGTGTCATGGCAAGATTGAACTATAATCAACCTATAATAAACCTCTCCTCCATCTTGGTTTCGGAGCTCACTTTGATGCCTTTTTACTATTGCACTTCAATGCATGACAGGAAGTAGAACTTTGACTGCGGCGTGTGCAGATGCATGAAGAGCACCGCTTTGTGGGATCCAGTGCAAAAAAATCAGTGTCACAGGTTAGTCACCCCTGCTCTAGGTTCTTCTGGACATCCACATGAACATTACTATGTACATCTGTCTCCAACAATTGAAGACATGACAAAAGAGCTTGATTGACAGTTTAAAAAAGAAGAAGTCACCTTTCTTGAATCTGAGCTGAGCCATGTCGTAGCGTCCATAGTCTCTCAGTAACAGCACCCCACCAGGCTTCAGCAGCCGAGCAAGTCTGCATATGGTTTTCTGCATCCTTGGAGAAGGAGAGAGTGAAAATCCACCACCAACCACCAGATGGCGCTACTCTGCTAGGACGATGCACGTGGACAAATGCACTCACTTGTCAGGATGGAGGGCAGACAAAACGAAGATGAGCACAATGACATCCAGACTCTCCTCTGGCACAGGGTACACGGCCGACTCATTGCTCAAGTCGTGAACAAATGGGTAGCAGCGAGCCGGGTCGAACTCTGGATTGGACTGAAGCCGAACACAATCTCACTTTCTGGCTGCATACAGGCATTTACAGACAGTTAACATTCAATCCGAATGGCGATTCATGAACCTGTCGATTGTACCTTAACCAGGTCCACAGCTGTGCTGGAGAAGTCGCAGCAGTAGACGAATAGTCCGGGATCACTGAGACACGCACAGTAAAAAAGAAACATTTCAAGATTGCCAGTACAACCGTATACACAGTATACAGTGTACTGAAATACTGTTTCACACAGACCCCCCCATAGTTCAATTGTAAAAAAAAAAAAAAAAAAAAAAAAAAAAAAAAAAAAAAAAAAAAATATATATATATATATATATATATATATATATATATATATATATATATATATACACACACACACACACACACACACACACACACACACACACACACACACACACACACACACACACACACACTAAACTATACTAACTAAAACTTAAATACTGTACGGATCTCTGTAAGAGAAAAGTTAAACTTTTTTTGTACAATGAACAGGACATAACTGGACAACATCATGTAGGATGCGTGTAAGTGGATGAGTTGGATATTTCAAACAGGACACACAACAAGACAAACATGTGCAAAAAGAGCAGGAATGTGTCCAGTGAATTCCCACTGAAATAATGCCAAATTCTGATCCCCATCTTGTCTTATGTATTTAAAACATAGTAAAAGAAACCAATGAAGAACTCACTTGTTGGTTTTCAAGATGGGAAATACCGTGTTTCCCACACCGCAGCCTACCTGTTAAGAAAAACAAAGGCGCAGAATAATTCAGTCTAATGACTAACCAGCTTAGAACTGATATATAAAAAGAGAATCACAGGAATGGTTCTGAGAACTGCACAGATTATTACTGGAATTCTGAATAGTTGAGGGGAAACGTGAGAGCACCAGCAACAGAAGATATCATCACATATCTATCAATCCCAAATGGACCAGAATTGGAAAAACTGGATTATTAAAAGGTGTTTAATACACCAGCTGCACATATCCGTGCTGTATTAGACGCTGATAAAACGGTCAACTCAAAACCAAAACCATTAGACACGATTCAGAAAAAAAAGGACCTCCAGGATGCGGTATGACGCGGCCGTCCCAGGGAACGCTTCATTTCGGTGGGACGGAGGAGCATCTGCGGCAGGTTCTCTGCACTCGGCCGACCCCACTGTCGTTCTCGCTGTGCTCTTGTGGGCCGTGCAGTTCGGTGCAAGTTCAGGGAACTCGGTGAAGAGCCAGTGACGGTCTTTGAAGAACCGGTTCTCGTGGACGGTGTAGAAATCGTTCCAGTATTCGTTGGCGCGGCTGTCATACTCCTCTGTGAAGAACAGGTATATTTATGCGATATAACGCACACAGCATGCGCAAAAGTCCATAAGCTGTACATGGTGGATGTTATATTGGGAAATACAACGTAATAAATACAAGAATGTCGGGGAAAATTGCTCTGCGCCACCTTGTTTCTCCGCAGCAAGCGGCTGGCTGTTCTCCTCGACCCTCCTCCGTGCGGCCGCCTCCTGCTCCTCTGACCACTCCACGTTATCCCTGAAACAGACACCCAGACCACATGAGGCTGGCCAGCGGCGGGGCACCAGCGGGGCAGCGGCGGGCCACGTACCACGCGTTGTGCCGGAACACCTGCCGGGGGTCGGTCAGAAAGCGGCTCCCGAACTGGGGCCGCGTCTGCGTGGACTCCGCGGGACCGGCCGGTGCCTGTAAAGAATCCACAGACACGTCGACGCCGCCGGGCGCTGCCATGACGGGCTCCCACACCGGAAAGTGAAATCACGTTTTCACTTCTTCGTGGGAGAGCCGGCCGGTGGTTTGTTTCGACAGCGTGTGTAGCGCCTCCTAGCGTCACGGCCGCTGTACTGCGTACAACAGCACAACGGTGCAACCCATCAGTGCAAAATACCATAAAAGAATAGAAGATTAAAAGGGAGTAACATCATAGAAAATACACATAATGCAAAATAAATACACAGTGAATGCAAATCTGTACAGCAGTGTGCAAAACAAGTCGAATGGGTGAGGTAGTGTACTGGTATGAGTTGTATTATAATGTAATGTAGTATTTAAAGCATTTATCAGACCCCCTTATCCAGAGCGATTTACAATCAGTAGTTACAGGGACAGTCCCCCTGGAGCAACTTACGGTTAAGTTTCTTGCTCAGGGACACAATGGTAGTAAGTGGGGTTTAAACCTGGGTCTTCTGGTTCATAGGCGAGTGTGTTACCCACTAGGCTACTACCACCCTAGTATGTTAGCAGTTTATGTGTTTGTGTTAATAAGTGCTATTGCCTGGTTGTAAAAAAAAAAAAACTGTCCCTCATTCTATTTGTTCTTGACCTTTGCGCCCTGAACCTCCTGCCAGAGGGCAGCATCTGAAACACCCCCATGTCCCGGGTGTGTGCAGTCTCTAGTGATGCTGCGTGCCTTCTTGAGACAGCGGGTGTTGTAGACGTCTTTTTTAGGGAAGGAAGCGAGTGACCAATGATTTGCCCTGCGGTGTTGATGACCTTCTGTAGGTAGTAGCCTAGTTGGTAACACACTCGCCTATGAACCAGAAGACCCAGGTTCAAATCCCACTTACTACCATACTTTACTTTACTTTACTTTACTTTACTTTATTTAGCAGACGCTTTTATCCAAAGCGACTTACAAGAGGAAGACACCAGCAATTCTCGTTCGATTTCTATAGAATATTGAGTTTACAAACTAAGAGCCCTGATAAGGCTCAGACTTGTCAGTGAAGAGCATGCTCAGAGATTGTTAGGTCTAGACGAAGAAAAATTATAATGTATTTATACATTTTTGTATTGTTTGTGCAATGTGTACGCATGTGCGTGTGTAAGTGTTAGATTTGTCTGTAATATTTTTTGAACAAGAGGGTTTTCACCTGCTTCTTAAAAGTGGTGATAGTCTCGGCTAGTCGTGTGGAGGAGGGCAGGTTGTTCCACCAGCCAGGGACAACAACGGAGAACAGAGATGATTGGAATCGGAGTCCCCGTGAAGAAGGAATTTTTAGTCTCCTTTCGTTTGCCGATCTGAGAGAGCGTGCAGGGGTGTAGCTAGGTAGTAGTGTGTTGATGTAGGAGGGCGCAGTTCCATTTACAGCCCTGTAGGCAGCATCAAGGATTTGAACTCAATGCGAGCAGCTACCGGGAGCCAGTGGAGGGAGGTAAGAAGAGGCGTAACATGGGTGTATTTTGGCTGATTGAAAATGAGACGGGCTGCCATATTTTGGATCATCTGGACCATCTGGATCATCTGGACCATTGTGTCCCTGAGCAAGACACTTGACCCTAAGTTGCTCCAGGGGGGGACTGTCCCTGTAACTACTGATTGTAAAACGCTCTGGATAAGAGCGTCTGATAAATGCTTCTGTAAATGTAACTTCTTGCCCGCCATCATGCAGCTTGAGTAGCACACAGAGATGCAATATGTCAGCACACTTTCAATGGAGCAGCAGTAGAAGACTGTCAGCAGCTTCTTCTTCAGGTGAGCTCTCCAGAGGGCCTTCATTACTACCGCCAAGGTGTTGGAGCTCCATTTGAGATCTGCATCCATATGCACACCCAGGAACACTATCAATTGTGCTATTAACGACAGTCGACATGAGGTCTGCACATTTGAATGAAAGCATTTTATTAATTTTAGTAAACCAGTAAAACGCTGTTATGTAGTGTTGCCAGATTGGGTGGGTGCGAGCCAGAATGTCCAGTGTTGCCCAGCCCAGTTATATTTGCTGTAAAGTGCAATATTGTCGACCTGCTAACATAAGTTGTTATCACAGTTCTCAGTCCACAGAGAAAAGTGCAGATTGTTTGGTAAATGATTTGTGGTTTTTTTTTACTGTTGCCATTGCTTTGGCTGCTTTAGTAAGTGTATATTATGTGAAAAGAGTAAGGCAAAATAAGTTTATACTTCTGCCTACTTCTTTTTCAAAAAGAAGACTGAATTGTCTTACTTAATTATGATGAAAGTGATGAAGTGAAGTGATTGTGAGACACAGGTTCACACAACAGAATGTGTCCTCTGCTTTTAACCATCACCCTTGTGAGCAGTGAGCAGCCATGACAGGCTGGGGACTGGGGAGCAGTGTGTGGGGACGGTACTTTGCTCAGTGGCCCCTGGGTGGCACCTTGGCGTATTGGGATTCGAACCAGCAACCTTCTGATTACGGGGCCGCTTCCTTAACCGCTAGGCCACCACTGTGTATATGTTTGTTTCTTTGAAAAAATTTTTGTTTTGAATTAATTCATCTTCACAATCATCATTCACCTTTTAATTCACCTTTTATTCAGAAATGTACCAATTTTGTCAGTACCAGACTCTCTGCAAAAAAAGATCGGATTTAAGAAAAAAAAAAACATGTAGCACATCTGTCAGCAGTTGTTCTGGATTATTCCAGCATGAAAGTCAGTGCTATAATTACACAAGAATCTACTGAAACAGTAGTGACAGTAAATGTCTGAAAAAAGCCCTGCTGTATCCATGGTAACGTTTCATTACAAGTTCCAAATTAGCCATGAACTCATGGCGTTTTCCCTTTTCTGTTGATAAGACACGAAAATCCTCGAAATTATGTGTGAAATCATATCTTAGTTTACATGTGATATCTTGCTGAAATCATATCATGTTGAAATGTTTTCCATTTTTCCCACTTGTTCTTTAACGAGTTGTTAAAAGTCCATTCGATACTGAAAAAAGTTCATTTGCATCTTGCCAAAGACACCACTTTTTGATCACGTTAGCTGTTCTATAACTGTATGTATATAGCATAATCACACATAATTGAATTACAGCTTTTCCAGTCACTCACGAGGCCAGTCTTCCTGAGTGTGCATTATAAGATTCTAGACCGCTTGAACTTGAACTACTAACTAATAACTTTTTTATGTTCATACAAATATAGTGCATTTCTTTTTTTGTAAATCTAATTTCAAACTTTGTGTCACATTTGCTTGAATGGAGTTGCTGAAGACGAAAATGGTTCAGGGTCCACTGCGTTGTCCTAGGTCTCCCTGGGAATATGCTCCACCACAACCTCCCCACAGCCCCCTGGAGGGCTCCGGGTGTTGACGGGCGTGGTCCCTAATCTTGCATCGCTGACTGAAGGTTCTGCTGTTAAGATGCTCCACGGTAGGTAACGTTGGTGAAAGTGGTGGTTGCTCCTTTGTATAACGGATTGTTACCCTGAGACACAGAGAGAAAGCATGAGTGAACAATGCTTCCGACTTCCATTAGATGGCAGCACCATTCGCAAAAATAAAAAATGCTCATATCTACTGGTACGAATATTGAGGTGTGTTTCGAGAGGCCGGATGTTGTGTGCTTACCGCATCCCACTTGGCTTTAGCCCTTTCTTCCTCGAACTTGGCGTACTCTCTGCGGTCGTGAATGGTGACCAGCAACTTCCATATCAACAGTGCAGCCAGTCCAAGCAGCAAGATTGCCCCAGTAACGGATGCCAGCACCACTCCTATGTTGGGACCTTCGGGACACACTGCACACAAAATAAAACCCCAGTAGTACTTTATTCCATTATGGGACTCTGCATAGACTCTGTCTATCTAACATGCAACATAATCAGTTTGTATGTGCTGATTAGCCTGACGAGACATGCAATAATTATAGCGTTTTGCAGGCTTGTGATGTAATGATGATCTGTCACGGAATTTCGCAAGCCCACAATCCCCTGATTAACAGTGCAGGGCCAACCACTGCCCTCGCTCAGCAAAGTTCTCAAGGTCAAGAGCGAACAACAGAGTAGTTAGAGATTCAGTCGCGAGCAAGACTCCTTCCGGGCATCTGCAGAATACACAATGAAACAGCCTAGCACGTGTCAGCGTTGTCTCGTCCCGTTGTCACGTCAGCAGTGACAATACGTCCAAAATACCTTAAATCTTTTCATTTTTCGTCTTGCAGTTTTGTGTCTGAAGCACAAGGACAATTATGACTAATGTATGCGAGAGTTTTATAAACACACAATGCATAAACATAAAAAGCTATAAATTATTCATTCACTGACTGATACAGTGCTGACTCCAAACCTGCTCTTTGAAGAGTGTGCAAATCATTCAAATAAACCCATTAAAAACCAATGGGATTTCCTGGATTTTTTTTACATGCTGTGTGTCACAGTTAAAGTGTTCCTATGATGAAAATGACAGACCTCACTCATCTTTTTAAGTGGGACAACTTGCACAACCTGTGGCTGCCAAATACTGTAAAGTGTGCAATATATATAGATTTGCTCAGTGTACCAAGAAAAACAAGAGGAAATATTCTCTCTCTATTGGCAGATAAGATATCTTTTCTTGTGTATTAAACAAGACTGTTTACGCTCCGCATGCAAATCAAGTCACTTGTGCTTAAGTCAAGAGGCACAAGATGTTTAATGTCCTATTTTAAGACTTCGTTATTTTACAGTGGTGGCGTTGTTAATGGTGGCGAGTGGTGGTGTGGAGCTGAGTCTGGCGTTATATCATTTACTATTTTTAACATCTGAACAGGTAAGAGCTCCTTCTCAAAATGTCACTCTGACACAATCTATCTGTCACGTCCGTGTCGGCTCCACCCCTGGCGACACGCCCCCCTTCCCCTGAGCATTAGAGTTTATGTCTGTGTCTGCATGTCACTGTTTCACCATAAAAAGACCACAATGTCAGAGATAGAAAGCCTGAATTTTGCTAAACGTGAAACATTGGCGAGTCTGAAAAGTCATATTTATATATATATATGAAAAATTGGAAATCTCTAAACTGATTTTATATCAAATGAAAAGAGGATTGATTTGGATGGGGGGAAACATTTTTTTTTTATTAAAGTACACTGCTCAAAAAAATTAAGGGAACACTCAAACAATCTTTGAGGGGCCACACAGCCCTCCATGTGCCCACCAGAGGTAGCCTGACTGTGGCAGCCACTCATGTGTCTGGAGTGTCAGCAGTGCTTGCAAGCCGAAGGCACTGATGCTATGGACTGGGCCGCCCGTTCCCCAGACCTGAATCTGGGACATCATGTCTCGCTCCATTCACGTTGCACCACAGACTGTCCAGGAGTTGGCGGGTGCTTTAGTCCAGGTCTGGAAGGAGATCCCTCAGGAGACCGTCCGCCACCTCATCAGGAGCACGTCCAGGCGTTGTAGGGAGGTCATACAGGCACGTGGCAGATAGACACACTACTGACACTCATTTTGTCTTGTTTTAAGGACATTACATCAAAGTTGGATCAGCCTGTATTTTGAGTAAATTTGATATCCCTCGATAATTTGGTGATTTTGTTGCAATCACTGTATGTATTTTTGTGTTCCTTTAATTTTTTTGAGCAGTGTATTTATATCCCAGCCCTAGTAGATGACAAAAAAGTTTAGCAAACACACACAGGCACACAGACAGACAGACAGCCTTACCGCCATCTTTGATTAAGTACAGAACCGTTCTGCCGGTGGCCTCCTCGTGGTACTGAAACAGTTGGACACAGTCGTTCTCGTCTTTGTAGGTGCAGTTCACCGCATTCTGTTCACGATGAACTGTGCAGGGAGGGTGGAGGGTGGGGGGGTGCGGGGAAAAAAACCCATGGTGTGTTAGAACATTGTGCACGCCCCACACACGTCTGATAGGCCAGTGGCGGGTGGGGTGGGGGTGGGGGGGTTTGGTGAGAGGAACTCACTTATTTCGTCCACCAGTTCAACGTCATCTCGACAGACTTGAGCGCAGCTCTCCTCCACTTTTTTCGTTTCATACAGCGGCCCCCTCTTGTAATATTTGCATTCCACACAATCCCTGCAAACAAGCACAAAGGTGCAGCGTGAGCGCAAACGAGGGCGCCGGCTCTTATCTGCCACCTTCCCGGCACGGTGACTCACTTTTTGATGGTGCACTGGTCAGGACAGGTGGGGCAGGTCTCGCAGGTGGCACCGTGGGCGCCCGGCTGGGTGCACTCGCACGTGCCGCACACACACTGGCCTCGGCCGCTGCACAGGCCCAGGCTGGACATGCAGGTGTCTGTTCTTCTGGAGCAGTTGCAGTTCTCGCCGGACCAATCAGGGTCACACTGACAGACGCCACACGAGCACACGCCATGCCCTAAAGCGACGGATTAAAGAGCACACACACACACAGAAAGAGAGAGAGAGAGAGAAATCTAGTGAAGTAAAAAGTAAATCCACAGGTTGAATGGTTTATTAGAATAAGCCAGCCGAGATCTTATGTAAAGTAAAATGGAGGGGCGGAGTCATGGTAACTGTGGAATGTGACTGATCTTGATCGTCTTTTTTATTTTTTTTTCTTGCCGAGTGGAGGTCTGTGAGCAGGTTTCTGTAGCCTAAGGCCACACTTGTTTCTTCTTGCCCAAATTTCTTCCACCGGGAAAGTAGTAAAATTCACGCCCACTGGGGATGAGCACACACATGCTCACACACACACACACACACAACATAGCACGAAGATGATCCCGCCCCCTCAAAATGTACTTCTTCTCTTGTGGGACTCTGGTTTGCCAGATAGGATCGTCTGCAGGATCAACACATTTCACAAGTGAAAAGATTTTCTTTTTGTAAAGCTTCTGTTTCAGCATGTCTTCTTCAGAAGAGTTTTGGAAAAATAATTTTAACAGTGCCATGCTTGATTTATTCTCTTTAGATTATTAGGAATTACATTTTTTTATAATGCATTATTAGATTGTGAATACATATCAGTCCAGGAGTAAAAGAGAACTTCAGTGACCCAACATGCTTGTATCAGATTTTTTTTTTTGATTGTGGCAACCTAAAATGTGCAACGTTTCCGAAAAATTTGCAAAGCAACTTGTTCTATTCTTTTCTTGCTTGCATTCCATTTCAGGAAATCAGACTATGTGGGCGTGACAGCGTGGAAGATAAACAGTAGGTAAACACTGTAACCGTCACGAGGTAGCAGCTTGCGTTAAGCCCAGACCCGTAGAAGCTGTTGCATTTTAGTTTGTGTGGTTTAAATCCTGCCAGCACCGGCTTCTTTCATTTTTGCTCTTGCATGTAACCACGTTACATCTTACGTGTGAGTCATATTACGTGTTTTGTCACACTTGATCTGATGATATTGACATCATATCCATTTGATTCTGATGGTTGGAGAGCGGTTTTTGTGAACGTTTGGAGCTTGGAGGGGTAGCTGTGCGAGGCGTGGCCTACCTGAACAGAGCTTCCCTTTAAAGCGGATGCAGCTGTAGTCGTCACACTGGCAGTGCGTTCCCCACACTTTGCCGAAGTTGTTGTTGCGGCAGCTGCACTGGCCGCAGATGCACACGCCCCGCCCGCTGCAGACGGGCGAGTCCGGGCCGGCCTTGCACGTGTCCTCGTCTGACGGCTTGTAGTCCGCCTCGGAGCACTCGCACTGCGGCCCCAAACGTCCCGCGTCGCACAGGCACACGCCACACTCCTTGGTCCCGTTGCCAAGGGAGCAGTCCGGGCTGGCCGGCTGTGCGTTGGCCCCGCATGCGCAGGTACAGGCGAATTCCACTGTGACATTCAGGGCGTCTTTAAAGCCGACGGGCTTCACCGTGAACGTCTGGACCTTTTCTTTAGGGCAGCTCTGGAATTGGGCCTCAAAGCTGAAAGAGACCTGAATGTACAAATTCAAGCAAGAAGCATCATCCATTCAGCCAACCGAAGAGAATACAAATGATATGCAACTGTGCTCCTCATATGCCCCATTTCTCACCAATGCAAACCAGACACAGGTTTCTGCTCTAAAGTTACATGCATGCTGTAATAAGTACTTTGCTTTGGAAATTGGCCACAGAGCCACATAGATTGTATTAATAACAGTGTTTCAAAGATGTAATCACAAGGTCAAAATGCTATTATTTGCTTGAATTTTGCAGGGAACTGCTTATGTTTCCCTGATTTAGTTTCCATTTTGGTGTCTGCAACTTGCTCTGCATTCCTGAATGATTTATCGAAAAACTATGACAATTATGAAAAAATGTGGACATAGATATGTGTGTGTGTGAGATCTATTTAAATCCTATCTCAATAAATCAATTCCTCACATCAAGGCCATGTAGTAAAGATTGTTTTTTTAATGCAGAACATAGAGGTTTTCATTTATATAATCCCACCCAGATCCTGATGTAAATGATACTGGGTTCTGGTTCTGGTTCTAACAGTTCTAGAACTGTTTTTATACACCCAATGCCAGTTCTTTGGCTGTCAGAATGTGAAGAACCACAGTAGTGGGAAAAGTCCCATCCACAAGTAAAACTCTTGGACTTTAGCACATCTAGCAGAACAAATGCTCTATTATTATAAGTGTGACCGCTCACCGTGTCTCCGATTTTTAGTCCGGAGCAGGACTTGACTCCATTGACCACTTGTCCATTCAGACAGGTTGCATTAACAGACAGAACTAGTTCTGGTGGGACCCCCAACACCTCCAACTCCACCTTTGAGCGGATTTTCTGTAGCATTGGAAGTTCCTCATTAGTGCCTTTACCATACCCTTTACCATGATGACAAAAAGATGAATGTGGTATTTCTCACCGCGTACGCGTCAGAGATGAGAGAGATGATGTTGTTGGAATCGGACGATAGTCTTCCAACAGCAGTCCCGGGAATCAGCATACTGTAGTTCTGCAACAGCAACACAACTGTATCCAGCTCAGTTTTTAACTTGCCTGTAAACGCATTTGTGTGTAAGAAACTGCGCAATAGTCAACGTACAAAATACAGCTCTTCAATATCTTTAGTAACGGCAAAGATCAGGTTGATGTTATTCTCTGATAACTTGTCTGTGATCTGAGCCAGAGAGGGGTAATCCTGCAAGAGAGGAACAGGCATTAATTAAAAGTCACACACACACACACACACACACACACACACACACACACATACACAGATGCCACGCCCACATACACAGACTCACCAGTGTAGTGGACATGTCATAGTTGCTGGACGCATCCAGGTGACACTGTCCATCATTCGGTTTGACGATTCCGGCGAGCCGTCCATCTAGAGCTATGTGTGTTTTAGCGTCCGTGGTGAACACCAGGAGATGAGAGGCATCTGGCCTCCAGCCAATCACATCCTGGGAGATGAAAAGTGACCCGGTTTGGTGATTCTCACGTGAAGTGAAAGTGAAGTGATTCTCATTGTAGAAACACTGCAGCACAGCACATGGTGCCACAAGGAAATGTGTCGTCTGCTTTTAACCATCATCCTCAGTGAGCAATGGGCAGCCATGACAGGCGCCCGTCTTTTATGCATTAAAAGCATGACATAATATCACAAAACCAAAAGGCTGAATTTAAACACCATTTTTAGATAAAATAAAAATCTAAACATGCATAAGTTATTTTCAATCTTTTGTGTTTGAACTATGTGTATTTGTGTTGATCTGCCTGTAGGGTGCTGAAGGGGTAAAAGATTTTCATATTCAGTTGTTTTTTTCACCATGGATTATATTTTTCATAAATTTGACAGTAGATGCAACTTAAAGACAAAAATGCTTTTTTTGTGGCGTTTGAACCTGGGTCTTCTGGTTCACAGGCGAGTGTATTACCCACTAGGCTACTTCCACCCCAGTATATAGGTGCTGAGGAACTCATTTCTGTATGCATGTTACAGTAAGCATCACCAGTACTAATCAGATAGTCGGTGCAATTTCAGAGAATCTGGCAACATTGATGTCGGCTCTGCTGCACTGGGTCTTGTTGCCATGTCATTAACACGTTCTCACCTTAAATGATTTCGCGCTTATGATGTGGCAGCTTTAATCTTTTCATTTGCAGTGTTGAATATTTTTTTCTGGCTGACATAGAGGTGCAGAGCTGTAATGATCCGGAAGCGTGTGAAATATGCATAATTACGCCTCTTCTATAGCGCAAGTGTTACCTTGCAGACCACCGCTTGTACGATGGCATCGAAACCTCCTTCGGGAGAGTCTCGGTTTCTGGAGATCTTCTGCTTCCCCACCTCCTCAGTGAAGCGCGTCACCTGATCAGTCAGAGATAGCACGTTCTTGTAGCCAAACTGCTTCATGCAGGTTGTTGAGATGCTGCCGGCCCCAAAGGAAAACCAAGGGGGAGAGAGAGAAAAAAAACTCAAAAACTCAACTTAATTCTGACCCAGAGATTTATTTGCTCTATCAAAAGGCATTGATCAACAATGTAATCTATGCTCTTCCATAACCTGTAATTTATTACGGTATTTGGGAATTGATGAATAATTTGAATATTAATCGCACCATCGGGCAGAAGTGAAACGTCTAAAAAAAAAGGAACCTGCAGACATTTTTTTGACACATGCTTGCTGAGCCAAAAGAACTGTTCAGCTTACCCATAGCAAGGGTTCTCCACCGCCTCCGGTGGGAACATGAACATGTACGGGGACAACGTTTTATCCACAAACGCACCGAATCCCATGCGCAGGTTGCTGGTCTTTTGTCCCATACTTGAGGCAAGGTCATTGCCAAGGTTATACAGGTTAATCAGATCATCCTTCATGGAGTAGGATAAATCCATTAGGTAGTACAGATCCACTGGGTAGTCTGCGACCTGCCTAACGGAGACTTGGAAATTTTGGGGGTCACCTGAAACAGAGAGACAGACCCATTGCAAAGGCTACTGGAAGCGTAGGTGTGCTAACCATGAGCTTTTGAGACCAGTTTACAGCGTCATCAACAGTGTTTGAAAGTAGTTGCTGATACTTCCAATGACATGTCATTTTATATGGTGAAAGTCAGCGTGTGCACTTTTGCTGCACAGAGACTTATCTCCACACCCGTTCACCGCTGAATGAATTTCGCAAGTTGCTTTTGCAACTCAGAGGCAGCGCATTGCACAGAAACACCGACTGCGCCCTGTGGAAGTGCTCACGTATGAATACATCATCATCACAATCGTGTTCATTGGCCAAGTGTTAGCACAGACTCTCAAGCAACACAACACAATACTATACAATATACGGTACGGTATCACAATATACAGAACATTCCATCAGGATCTTGTTCACAGACGTGCACATAATACAGACAATGAACAAGTACGAAGCGTAGACCCAGCAAGAGCGGACATGGAACATGGTTTTATAGACGAGCTGTTTATGAGGGTGATGGTATGAGGGAAGAAGCCGTTTCTGTTCGACTTCTAGTCCGTCTGCCGGAGGCGGGGTTTTGCAATGCCGTTTCCGGGATCCTGGATGGTGTGTGTGTGTGTGTGTGTGTGTGAGCCCCAGTCACCTTGTCGCAGAGTAAGTCGTAGTTTCTGGGGCCTGATCTGGGTGGTCTCCCTGTCGGAACCATACGACCTGCTGCTGAGGGGGCGGTCCTCTATGAGTTCCACCTTGCTGGGGGTAAACTCCACCGAGGCGGCGCTGCATCCTGCTTTCAGGAGGTTCTCCTTCAAATCACAGCGAGGCACGCTGGTCCCGCCCTGACCAAAGTTCTGACAAATGCCCATTCATGAAAAGAGAGGGTGAGAGAAAGTAATCGGTACAAAATGAACTGCTACTCATGCATGAAATAAACGGGAGAGAGAGCGAGGAAAGTAATGAACTGCTACTCATGACTACAAACTCGTCAGTCAATTTTATATTACGCATGTATAAATACACATATGACATGTCTCTTTTTTCCTTACAAAATCCAAAAAATTATGTAGAGACTCCACTGAGGTCCTGGATATCAAAAAGAGACATAAAAGATTTGGGTGTGGCATCACCTCCTGGGCGCACCAGGCGCAGAGCGGACTGGCATTCAGGCACTGGCTGCATGTGCCCACATCTTTCGACGTGCACGCGTTTGAGGCTGAAACACACAAATCACACGTCATTGTGTAATTGGATCCATGATGAAATCCCGTCTGGCCCATCCCGACTCCGACCTGCCGGATCATGCACGCAGGTGAGGAAACCGTGCGGCCCGAGCCGCGGTCGTGTGGTCGCCGCGATTCAGGTTTCAATGAGCTGTTTTTCGAAGTCGGACCTGCTACACAGTAATGATGTCATGTGTGCAAAGCCACCAGAGACCTCAGAAGAAGGTGGACAGTGTGTCGCTCATCAATTTTAGTCCACTGCAAAGCACACGGTGATGGAACGCGGTCAGAAGAGCGCCTGCAGAAACCCTGACTTCAGGTATTAACCTCAGAAGTACCAGAAGGGAATTAATATTCCAAACAGGCTTTCATCTCCCATGGAGCTGCAGGCACCTTCCAGTCTGAGGAAGAAGGGCGGGGTGGGCCAAGTGGGGCTTTTTAAAATTTGATTAATTATTTCTATTAACATAATTCTCAAGATGTCCAGAAACAAGTTTCCATAAGAATTTCCCACCATGAAATGCAGGACTAGTTCTGAAGACCTGGTTAGTAAACTGTCAGTGGTTCATCTTCGTAAGACGTTTGCAGAATGAAACTCACCCGCCGTTCCGGAGGCCGCGAGTATAAACGCGCTCAGGAGTATCCAGCCTCGCGTCATTCGTCCCATTTGGGAATTGTGCGTGCGGGGTCGGTGCGGGGAGCCGCCGTGCCTGTGCGTGGAAGCCTCGGGAAGCGTGTTCCTCATTCTTCAGGGCGAGTCGGCGCACATCTGCGTGGGGCGCTTCCTCGTCTGCGCCCATCACCCGCCTGTCGCCGCCCTTCAAACACGTCCGATATTCATACCTCGTTATTCTCTTACTCAGGCTTTTGGCTTGGGTCTGGAATTTCTTTTCTAGATTACACCTCAACAGCAATAATAACCAAATAAACATATTTTATTACAGTAATACATATATATATATAAATTATAAATATAAATATAAATATAAATTATATAAATTATATGAGGCACAAAATACTAAAGCTCGGTGGCCAATTTGAGGCGTTTTAGCGTTCTGTGGCGCCTGGTGGATGAAAGTGGTATTGCAGCTTTTACTGAAGTTTCTAAAACGAACTATCATTAGAAAGAGAGTCGAGTGATAACAGGCTGGAATGGTTTACGTGGTTAAATAGTTAAGGGGATCAAAACCTTTGCAAATCACCATCGATCAGCTCAAACACATTCTGCTTGTGAATCGGCAACACTTGCAAAAATTGGTCACCCAGCGTGAAGTCGAAGCTGCACTTTTTGGGTGTGTTTTATTGCTTGGTAGAAAGTAAAATGTCAGGGTCTTTTTGGCCTTGTGGTTCACAGTGAGCGGTTCAGCTGAATAGAACTCGGAAAGGCGAGTATGAAGAAGAACGGAACCACTGGATAAAATGTTTGTTGAATATTCATGATTCTTCATTAATTTATGTGCAGATTGTTGAATTGAAATGGACTAATTGAGTCCCAGCAATGAGCCGTGTGTGCAGTATAATATACCTTTTCCTAAAACTGCTATTACAGATGTTATCTGCTGGGCGTGGCTCAATTCGCCCAGCAGATAATATGTGCAGGGACCCCTGGACCACCTGGAATGAGAGGATGCGATCACAGGGAGAACATGGACAGAACTTGGGTATTTTACATGGGCCTGAGCAGGAACGATGCATGAGCAGAACCTGAACATTTCTGGGTATAGATATTGCAGAGGAGGATGAGGGGAGGAACGGAGAGAGCGGACCTGTGCATTACTGCGTATATGCTGGGAGCTGACCTGCCATCAGCAGCCTCACAGTGCCACACGGTGGTGACACTTATGCACTTCCACCCTCATGTCCTTTGGTTCCATTAAAACTATTTCTACGTTGCGGCATAGAATCCACTCACGGAAGCACCGCCTGTTGGAACAACATATGGAACAAGAATAGATCAATTCCACTCTGCTGAACACAGATAAACAATCTCCGAGTCGCTCCATTTCAGTCAAACCTGTTGCTAAGCTACAGTCTCACGCTCGGTGACAGAAAGACCACACACTCTAAATGGAGAAACAACACGGGGTCTTTGTTAGTTCGTACAGCGGCTGTTCGTACAGTCGGGCTTGTGTCAACGCAGGCCGTTCTGCAAACTTTTCCACGCAACTGCAGGAGTTGTGACGAAGCCCAGTGGGTCGGCTCTCTCGCTGCGGGCCGAGCGTTGCCATTTTCACCACGGAAAAAACAGCTCCGGGGCCACAAGGGACTACATGCTCAGGCCTGCGTCAGCCGGCCAAAAGATTACAAACAGCTCCACACGCCCGCCGTTCGCGAATGGCCGATACGCCGGACACGCTCACAAGGCTACATCTGCTGCTTTTACACAGTTCTCATGTCAGTAAAATGCGAAAGCGCACAGGATTCTGGTTCCCCGAACGCACACAGGCGGGGACTCCAGAGGCCCCAGCTACCACTCATTACGACAAAGCTCTAATTAAGTTTACGAAACTTGAGCAGTGACTAATGAGTCTGTTTCAGCGGCCCTGCCAAGCGCATCTGCGTGCGTCTAATGAATCCACATCAGCGTGAGGGGGCGTGGGGTGTCACATACTGCACGCGCTTGTGATGCGCGCCGGGCTGGGGCGCAGAGTCCGCCGGACGAGGGACGCGAGTGCGAGTGTGACAGGGTGGTGGCGTTCGCGAGTGCAACAGGGCGGCGGCGGCGGCAGATATTACTACCCTGTTGCTAGGGGACATCTTCACTTAGTTTGTGTTGCTAGGCTGCCAATTCCCCAGCGGCAAGTGAAAACGTTCTTTGTCCAGACACTCCTTCCATCCCTCCCCCCATTTTCTTACCAAAATAACTTTAACCATCTGTCACCACGCATAGCAAGGCCAAAGCCACAGTTGCTAAGAAACATATTGGAAGCGCGGATATACGTACAATATGCATTTTTAATGCCCCCGTTCTATTTATAAATGCCACCAATTATAATTATCTGTGTGTGAAGAAAAAATACAGAATATAGAAGTTACTAATTCAGTACTAGTACTTTCAAACTTAGGCTTGCAGGCAGCAAAGCAGCATCCTCTAGAAGTTTTATTGATTTATATAATATAAATTGGATTACCTTGCACCAGAAGTAATTCTTTTCATTCACCTAAAACCGGGTTTTAAGTGAACAACACGGTCAGTGTACCCAAGACAAGGCAGGAGAAAGTGCAAATCTTATTCAACATTTCTCATTATTTGTAATTGGAATCTAGATAGTTTGGCCAAATTGCAAAAATAAGAATTTCTGAAAAGATCGTCTCCACGCTGCTCGCCTGTCAATGACAAAATCAATGATGGGGGTTCCTGTGGAACTCTATTGGTCTATTGGCATTTTGTCTTTTGACAAATGACATGTTGCTTCATGCAACATCCATCTGTTTTCATTCCTTTTTGTCTTTTTGTGTTTCCACCCTGGAATATACACTGCATTTTTTTTTTCCACTTGAAAAACTGAAAAAGCGCCAAAATGAGGAAAAATGGCAGATGGCATTCAGAATCAAGCTTGAACACAAGGTTAATTAGTCTTTAGCATCTTGCTGTTGTCTGAGCTTCTGCCACTGGTTGCCACTGACTGTCACTAGATGAGTTCGTGTGTTTTTGTTAATTTTATATTCAGTTTGGTTAATTAACATTCCACATAAGAAACATTGGTGGTGATCTGGGGTGGCATAGTTTGTAACTGATAAGTTTTTATATACTGTATATTCCACTCCAGTGTCACGCCTACGGACTTACGGGGGAAGGAAGCGCAGAGGTCTGACATGTTGGGAAGGGTTTTTATTATTAAATAAACAATAAACACAGATAAATACTGGCATGGTGGCCGAAAACGATTTAACTTAAATAAAGAACATAAACTAACCCATAGGCGTGTGGCGATTGCCAGAACTCAAATTACAAACATGCACACTGTTGCCAAATGAAGTTCACGAAAATGCCGGAGACCTGGAAGGGGCGGAAATATCCGTCATTTATGCGCAGTCAGGATTGGCCACCGGTGTTGAGCACAGCTGCCGTCAATCCTGACAGAGCCCCCCTCCAAGGGCTACGTCCTCGGAGCCCCAACAGTACCATCAGTGGAGGTGGCGGGGCGGATGGTGGCAACCACAGCCCTGCTGTATCCTTGGAGGACCCGGTCCCTCGGACTGGCTCCCCGGCGTGGTCAGGCGTGGCGGGTCCGGTCCCTCGGGCTGGCTCCCCGGCGTGGTGGGCCCGGTCCCTCAGCCTGGCTCCCCGGCGTGGTCCCGCATGGCGGCCCCGGACCCTCGTACCTGCACACAATAATCAGGGCCGATCCATCTGGGTACGTGTGGGCCCTGTCTCCACACGTCCCCTCTGACACGTCTTGTGTCACCCCCTGCACCGCGCAGGGAGATTGTCCCAGAGCCTCCGCCGACTGTTCCAGGCACCCCAGGCTGGTGCCTTCTGGGACTATGCAGCCCCTCGCGCTGCACAGCCCTGGTGCCAAGGGGGGGGCATTGCCAGACCATCCGGCTAGCCCCTTCTGCGTCCGTTGGGACAAGCAGGCCCTCTTCCTGCCTGTCCCAGCTGGGTCCTCATGCCTACCCGGGGGCTCTATGGCGCTCCACCCCTCTGGAGGCGGACACAGGCCCATGCCTGGCCCGCCCTCCTCACTGGCTACCGGAGGACCCAGCTCCATCGCTTCCCCACCTACCCTCCCCTCAGGAGTAGCCCCCAACCCGAACTGCACCCCCCCAAAAAATTATTTGGGGGAGCACCCCCCCCCGGTTGGACTTAGGGGTACCTTGGGGCTCGTCCACCTCGCCTTGGACCGGTGCAGTCAGGTTGGGAACTCCCTCCCTGCGGTTCGGCTCTGCTGCTGGTTCGCCATCTGGTGGAGACAAAGAGGGGAAGTGGGGGCGACATACGGACACATATACCACGCACACACACACAGACAGAGACAGACAGAAGAGAGGGTCGTCTGGCTCCCTCTCTGGGCTCTCCGGGACCTCCTCAGGGGGCACAGCCAGGATCTCAGGAGGTGCGACCTTCTCGTCGCCCGCCAGTGCTGGGTCTTCTTGCCCCGGATCCTGACTGGCGCTGGATGTGGTGGAGGGGCAGAGGTCGATCCCTGGCTCAGGCCGATCAAACTCCGCCCTCAGTCTCTGCTGGAAGTCCCGAAAACTCCTTCTGTCTGTCTCTACCTGCTGCCAGAGGGTGCGATGAACTCCCAGGGACAGTACTCTGGCCATTCGGGCTGGAGCCTGCCCACCTCCTCGCTGGAGGGACGCCGCCGTTGTCGCTTCTCACCCCCCTGGAAGTGACGTGGGTTCCCACGGACCTTGCGACGATCGCAGACTGGCGCGATGGGCGGAGCCCAACTCTCGTCTCCCGTGCTCTCATCATCGTCCGTGTCGTCCCAGTCCATGGGGAGCCTTGCCAGCAGAGCGCAGAGTTCTTGGCTCGACATGGCGAAGATCGTGGGGGTCGCATCCTCTGCGCTCGCTGCCCACGTCACTTCCTCGCTGCTGCCGACGCCAACGTCCTCGCTCCGCCCACTCACCCGTCGACGTTGTCGCTTCCGGGTTTCGCGGAGTTTCCCGGGGGTGACGTCATCACGCTCCACCGGACCCGGCGGCGGGTCTCTCCCCTGGCGTCCGCGTTCGCCGCGCCGGGCTGCGTCCTTCGCGCCGCTTTTTCTTCTCTGCTTTCCACCTCTGCGCTTTTGGGTGGATCTCTGGCATTCTGTCACGACTACGGACTTACGGGGGAAGGAAGCGCAGAGGTCTGACATGTTGGGAAGGGGTTTTATTATTAAATAAACAATACACAAATAAATACTGGCGCGGTTGCCGAAAACGATTTAACTTAAATAAAGAACATAAACTAACCCGTAGGCGTGTGGCGATTGCCAGAACTCAAATTACAAACATGCACACTGTTGCCAAATGAAGTTCACGAAAATGCCGGAGACCTGGAAGGGGCGGAAATATCCGGCATTTATGGGCCATCAGGATTGGCCACCGGTGTTGAGAGTAGCTGCCGTCAACTCCTGACATCCAGTTTACCTCGATCCCAAATCCTCAGTAATTACCGGGGTTATCCGACCCCGGAGCAGCGTGGGTACAATTGTCAGAGTGGTAGAGGGGTCTGAGCCTCTGAATGTGCGGGCCAGATTGGTTTGCTGCCCTCTAGGCTGGTAGGTGTAGGCACACTCACTATGAAAGTCACTCAGTGCAACTCAAAACTATATCATATTTTAACCATTTTTTAAAATATGGAATATGCACACATCCTTGTTTATTGCACTTTATTTGCACTGTGTAAGGCCTAATTGCAAATTGTACACTTTTTTTTATACAATATTTTTCTTTATACCATGGATTTATGCTGTGTTGCATCAAAAGTTCATGGCATTCATAAGTTTATCCTAATGTTCTTATCCAAGAACTGTGAATTTTTCTCAAAATGTTGATTTTCTTTTTGAACCTTAATACCAAAGCGCTTTGCATTTTCATTTATCCTTGGTGTTATATGCACACACTTGGACTGGATGGGCATGAACCTGACTTTGTGGGGTGCTCCGGATCCAAGTACCAGACCAGCGTAGCCGCGATTTAATGATTGTCTGTATCTGCGTTTACGTGTATAGATGCAAGTAATGTTTTTTGCATTGTGCTGTTCCTGTTTCACCATCTCTGGGCATTGATTATTGGCATTAAGTAAATAATTTTTTTGTTTGGGTCCTTTTTTTACTGCACCACTCCCTGACAGGCTGGGTCTGGGAACTGGATTTGTTTCACCTTCACCTGGCCGGACCGTGTGAAACAATTCATTGGCTCACATGTTACCTGAAGGAACACTGCTGTTATTGAAGCACAGGCTGGCAGCAGTGCGGCATTCATTAAATCTGGCACAGTGGGTCCTCGGAGGAATTTAACATGTTAATCAGCGTTCATCTAACCATTTCAATTTGACTAAATTAAAACACCTCATATTAACAGTCTAATGGGGATTAAATCATAATGCACCACAGCGCATATTGTGCTTTCGGTTGCTATGGAGATTAGTTCATTGTGATTGACCTCCAATATAGTTAATCCACATAAAAGTTTAATTAGCTAATCGCTGTTTACGGATGCATCACACATCTTTCCAAGTGCCACACCTGTGTAATAACCAGTCCTTTATGCTACATAAAAATGAATAAAAAAATATTGACATTACAATTTAATGTGTTAATTCTGGAAAAGTAAGCATATGGTGATTTGAAGATAAATTCTGATGAGCGTGCCTTTGTTTAGATATGCTGATGTAGGCCTGTTTTCAGACATGAATTCAGTAATAATTTGGTTGTACTGTGCTTATAAAAACATTGCCCAAAATTGAGTACAATGACTTGGTTAGTGTTTGCCTGTAATTGCATCAGTTTTCTGCCCGGCAGCTCTGAAAAGTATTTACTTTCTTTAGTCCATTTGTACTGTAAGAGGACGTGGGGTGCGCTAGCGGCTTGGGGGCGTGGAGCGGACTGCGTCTTCTTTCTTTAGTCGCAGGGAGGCGAGAGGCAGGGAGGGCCTTACAGCACTGGAACTTGAAGACGGCAGGCTTTACAACGTGCAGGGTGGATTCGACATCAGAGGACTGGCTGGAATCTTGGTCGTGTCTGGAAGAAACAGTTGGCAACATTGAGATCAAAATGGGAACCAATAGGACAATCCAAATAGCAAAGTCGTGAATGAAGTGAATGTCACATGTGATACAGAGCAGCACAGCACACGATGCACACAGTGAAATTTGTCCTCTGCATTTAACCCATCACCCTGAGTGAGCAGTGGGCAGCCATGACAGGTGCCCGGGGAGCAGTGTGTGGGGACGGTGCTTTGCTCAGTGGCACCTCAGAGTAGCACCTCGGCAGATCGGGATTCGAACCGGCAACCTTCTGATTATGGGGCCGCTTCCTTAATCGCTAGGCCACCACTGCCCCAGTCAACAGTGGTCAGAAGTGGGCAGGCTTACAGCAAATGGGACACAAGGCTCAACGAATGAGTTCGCAGTTTGTTTGGTCTTGCTTCTCACCTTTTATATTGTCCTGTTTCTTGAGTGTTCCACAGTTCCAGATTGTCCAGAGCGTGGTCCTCTGTGCGCCCTCTGGTGGGGTGGAGGCCGGTCAGCGGCCATGACATCATTAAGTAATGGCATTTTGCTTTTCTATTTTACTTTTAAGCCAAGAGTAACCTTCTATGCTTATCATTCCATTGGAATAATACAGTCTGGTTTGCTAATTCCGAACAAAAAATGTGGATGAATCACTGGCTGAAAAAAACAGGACCAGCTCACCTACGGTGCAGTGAGCAGAAGATTAAGGATGGTCACCAGTGACACTGCACATGAGCATTGTGATTTTTGAAGCCAGAATCCAGTCAAATCCAACACATGGCAGAGTGTCAGCATTGGCCTGGAAAACGATGCGTGTCGGCCAAGTCAGACATCCACATCTGTTCACTTCTGAATATATATCATGAAGCATGGAAGCTCTCATTGCTGTGCCCAATTAACAAGGAGAGCAAGAGACCAATGATCAGGTCCTCCCACATATTCCCATTCCCTGCTTCAACAAGATAAATGTTCAACAGACATCCGTTGCATTACACTTGTCCATTGCATTACATTAATCTCAGACATCATTTACACTGCATTCATGAGGAACCTTCACACAAAATGACTTAAGCTTCAGCAGTTGGCGCCTTGAGCACTGTTTTATTGTGAGGCGCTTTGTGACAACGTACATTGTAAAAAGCGCTGTATTAAAAAAATTGTATTGGTTGATTGACCAGTTAGTGGTTTATGAGTAGCAGGGTGAAATGTATTGTTTCAGTAAAGGTTTCGTAGTGTCATGATCCGGTCTGGAAGGGCTTACTCCGGCGTTTCATGCTCGTCCTGTGTAATGTTTCCTGATTGTGTCTGATTGTATAAAGCTGCCCTGTTCGTGTCTGTTCGCCGTCGGGTCATTATTACATGTTAAGTGTTAATGGATGTCTCCCCTCCCCTCAATCAAGTATTAAACCCCTGTTTCATGATGTTGTGCATATCTCGTCCTTCTTCATCATCATGTCCAGCCATCATTCGAGATCACCTGCCTCGCCATGTCGAACCAACGTGACACGTTGATGCTGAAATATGCATAAGAAGGTGAGTTAGACATGGCAGGGAGACAAACACAACATTAGCGGACAGTGGTAGCCTAGCGGGTAAGGAAACGGACCTGCAATCGAATCCCAAAACGCCAAGATGCCACTGAGCAAAGTACTGTGCCCACACACTGCTCCCCGGAGTAGAGGAGAATTCGTGGCGTGTTGTTTTGCCGTGTGCTGTTTCACTTTCACCTCACTTTCACACGGTCAGAGGATTGCTGGTCATTATTTAAGTGTTTTATTAAGGTGAGTGTCATGATCCGGTCTGGCAGGGGTTACTCCGGGTCCGGAGTTCAGACCGGAGTTTCATGTTCGTCCCGTGTAATGTTTCCTGATTGTTATCACCTGTGTTTCATTGTATAAAACTATCCTGTTTGTGTCTTTTCGCCGTCAGGTCATTGCGTGGTGATGTTCCCTTGTTGCGTGCATCATGTATTAAACCCCTGTCCTGTGATGTTGTGCGTATGCATCCTCCTTCCTTGCCATGTCCAGCACATCATCACAGAATGACCTGACCATCTTTGGACGCAGCCAATTGATGCCCCGCTGAGGTCCAGGGAGCCGTGGTTGGTCGGGAGGACGTCTGTCCCACAGTTCCATGTCTGATGGTATCCAAGGTTCCATGTATGGACATCCGTCTTGTCCAGATTCCAGCGAGGAACCCTTGGTAATCGCCAGTTCCCCGCCATGATCCATGCCAAGTTTTTAAAGTTTCCGCAAGCGTGACAGACTCTCGGCAGCCTACAAAAGCTACCGTGGGGTCGAGAGGATCTGTCACACGCTCCATGTTCCCCCTGGCGATTCTGGAGGCGGGGAGTACCAGCGAATTCGGGCGACCAGACCTCAATGGCCTACGAAAGCTACCATGAGGTCGAGGAGACCGGTCGCGCAGTTCAGGTTCTCCCAGCGTTAACCGAGACGAGGAGAGCGCGGACTTCCCAGTGGGGCGAGCCGGAGTTTGACCGGAGTGACGGGTACCTGCGGACGGCAGACAGGATGCCGGTCCCCCACAGACGAGCTGTGCTTTGGCCCGGGCCTGACGCCGCCAGAGCAGGACAGCCGCCACTCGTCCTTATGGACTTCCTTCCCCCCTTTCATGGACAGTTTTGTGGGGCACTTCCGGAGGTTGTGCCTTTGAGGGGGGGGTACTGTCATGATCCGGTCCGACAGGGGTTACTCCGGATCCGGAGTTCATCTTGTTCATCCTGTGTAATGTTCCCTGATTCTTATCACCTGTGTTTCATTGTATAAAACTATCCTGTTCATGTCTCTTCACCATCAGGTCATTGCGTGGTGATGTTCCCTTGTTGCGTGCATCATATATTAAACCCCTGTCCTGTGACGTCGTGCGTATGCGTCCTCCTTCGTCGCCATGTCCAGCCCATTGTGACAGTGAGGGATGAAGAGGTGATTTTTGGCCAATCATTTTCCCATATTGCACTGTTCCACATTTCAACATTTCTTGCCATGCACGCGTGTCTTTAAATTAATAAATCTGTTTTTTTATTTATTCAGGTGTGGCTGGGTGGATTATCAGATGATTGTTATTTTAAGACACCAAATTGACTGACTTTTTTAACACCAATATAATACAGTGTATAAGACGGTGTACGGTGCAACACAGCAGAGATGCTTGGAAGTTTCCTTGGAAGAAGATCTATCTGCTTTCCTAGAACAGCTGGGAAGACATTTTTATATATATTTTTTCTTTAAATAATTAGTTGAAAAAAAATACCAATGCACGGGTAAGTAAAAAAATCTGAATAACAAGCGTCATCCTAATACTGATCGACATTGAGCACGACTTGCTTTGCCTTGTACCGAACAGCATTTGGACCTTTTGTCGTGCATCCTGTATTTTGAGTCTAACCCATGAGCCAGATATATGTTCGTGGCAAAGTGGCGCGCATCGGTCGCCTTGTGCAGAACTCCCTCTCCCAGTAAGAGAGAAGTACATCTGCGTGTCTTACAGGGTCCGTTTGCACATGAACTGTGACAAGTGGAATTCCTTCCAATGTGTTTTGAGACGATGATTTATGATCTAAAGATGTTCTGTGGAATAAACTAGGCGTCTGAGTCAGGTCGCTGACCTCTGACCTCTGACACAGACCAGTATGCCAACCCAGCATTTCTGTGCACTTTAGTCAATTCTTCAGCTTCTCCTGCACTGTTAGTGTCTGTGTCCTGCAACAACATAGCAATGTAGTTAGGATTTTCGTAATTTTACAAATGTGAGTCCAAACGTAATTGGGTTTGGAAATCAATGTCAAAACACAAATCACTTCATTTCAGTTCCAGATTTGCTCCTGGATGTGTTTTGAGCGCTGATGGACACTGATTAGAGCATGTCTGCCTCAAAGGACTTCTGAGTGGCTTTAGCCAATGATGAAAGCCTTTCCGCTGCCCGGCATCCGCCTCAGATGTCCGAAGGAGACGAAGGTGGTGAGACGTTCTCAAAAGGAAGCCGTGGCTCGTCCTGTATCATCAAATCTGAAGGACCTGACATGATTGACTATTCTGGGAAAGCATTATTCAATGTCCATGAATTCACAATACACTTTGCCACCTTTTTGTTTGTAGAGCAACAAACCAAGCGATCCAGAATTCACCAATGTGGAGTCACGGACTGAGCTGCAGGCTGGTGTCTCTCCGTCTCAACGCGGGCGATGAACAGCAGCATGAGAGAGGAATGGTGCACGATCCTCTACACACTGCTACATGGCCGTCCTGGAGGGGTGTAGCTGCACCCAGAAATATCTTATGCGTGGGGACTGATATAATCAGCTGTGCACATCAGTAACTTGACTGACCACGCCCCACAAACGTAGCATGGTGTGAACTTCGAAAAACACGTCATTTACATGACATTACATGTTCAGCTTATTCATGTGTGCTAACATTTATTGAACGACGTGCATGCAGGGGCTGCGAGCATTTTCAGCAGCTCTGGCTCAATGTGGCTCCTTCGCAGTGCCGGCTGCATTATGTGACCATATAAGGAGATGGATGTGTATAATAAACTCACAATTAAATAAGTAAGAAGCAATGTGTGAATTGAATATTTGACAAAAGCTCCATTGCCAACTCTGTCATCTGACCTGCCTCCAGCCTTTCATTAACGTTTGTAAATGTAAAGATGTAACTGATCAGAGCAGTGTGTGTGTGTGTGTGTGTGTGTGTGTGGGAGAGAGAGAGAGGAAGTGCGCGGGAGGGTGCAGGTGAGGAGAGGTGGAGAGGAGAGACCGTTATCTCATTATGACGGACATACAGCGCGGGAGACGCTTTGGAGAGGGTGGCGTTACAGGTGTCTCCTCCCCGCACCCCAACTCTCTCTCTCTCTCTCTCTCTAGATATATAACTTTCCTCGAGGAACATTCTCAGCTCGCTACCTCCCGGCCCACATGAGGACCTCCGGCTCGCAGTGAGGATCATGAACGGCACGTTCTTCAACCGCACGGCGCTCCTGACGCACGGAGCCCTGCTCAACAGCAGCAGCGACCTCACGGACACGCTGGTGCGCTGCTGCGCGGGCAACGCCAGCGACATCGTGGCCACCAGCGACGGCGGCGGCGGTGTCCCCGGCGTCCCCGGCGGCGGTGGGTCCCTGGTGCCGGACGAGCGCAAGCTGTTCGTGACGCGCGCCGTGCAGATCGCCGTGCTGTGCGTGCTGTCGCTCACGGTCATGTTCGGGATCTTCTTCCTCGGCTGCAACCTGATGATCAAGTCCGAGAGCATGATCAACTTCCTGGTGAGGGAGCGCAGACCCTCGAAGGACGTGGAGGCGGTGATGATCGGACTGAGCTAACCCGACCGGCCACTGTCGGACGCAAACTCTCTCGGCTCCTTCCGTGGCACCAACTTTGGAAACCGGCGCCAGTTGCCGTGTCGATATGAAGAAACGTGTGAAATCTGTGAATGCGCCGTCGTCTTTATGAATGATCAATATTCCAATATCGGTTCTACGTTTTACCGGAGAGACCTGCACGTTTCCAACGCGTCTTGCTGCCGTGACAGACACGTGTACACGTTTGTACCTCGGACTTCGTGACGTGCATGTGGCTGTTTTTGAACCCCGAGTCGGCGTGCGTCCCGGGTGGAGTGGAGTGGGGTGGCCAGTGTTCCGAACGTCGCACTTTTTATCCAGATTGATGGAGAGTCCGGTGCTGCATGACTTTTGTACGACTTGAGTGCAGCATGCTGGTGTAATAAATATGCACTTTTAAACTTTTATTTGTCCTCTCTTGTTTATCAGCGCTCCGGTTCATGTGCCGCAGATCTGAATGAAATGAACATGAAAAAGAAAGTTACAATTACAAAACCATGTAAATGCCTGATTTACGCTATTTGAAGTAATAGACGACTTTAATTAATAGTATGAACGATAATCACAACTCTTTATATAACAATAACTACAACAAAACATTACCAATAATACGTATTAGTAGTTGAGGTTAATATTTATTTGTAGTCGTATTCTGATCATAATAGAAACAACAATAACTAAAACCTTTTAGAAATCTAATTATAAAAATGACAAATGAAAAAAAAAAAATAATAACAGCAACAGAAAAAATTGGAATAATAATTTTGATTATTATTATTATAATGATCAAAATATAATATTGTATGTATTGAAATTCTGTATTTGTTTTGACAACCAGAAAGTGAACCGACTCTCACTATACATGCCTGAATGTGGACCTTGTCATAATGTTAAAATAATGCTACATGTCCTTCACACTCACCGGAATTACATTGATTATGCTGCATAATATGATGACACCTGTAGAGGGGTGAATATATGAGGACCAGCAGAAGAAATACTCAAGTGTACGGTGATTAGTTACTGAGAAGGACTAAAGTGCTGGATGACTGCGTCAGAGCATCTCCAACACATCAGGTGATGTTCCACCTGAGATACATTGGTCGGTATCTACAGAAAGTGAACCAAGCAAAGGCAAACACTGGCAAGAAAACATGGCCACCTAAAATTGACTGGTACACGTGAGGCTAGGAGAGCTTTTCCTGTACAAATCGCTAAAAGCTGCTGCTGAATACTGGTGGAGACAGACAGGTGCCAGAAAGCACAATGCAGGTCCGGTTGCTGTGTATGGGGTTGTGGGGTCATATCCTCTCCAAAACGGGGAGCACAGACTGGCCCATGTTGTCAAGTCCAATGTAAGATCCACTCTTGCTGCAAAGTGTAACTCTGTTTGTGTCCGAATACATCATAGTTTGTCATGTATGGGGCTTCAGACATGATAGGGGGCCCATCCTGAATAGTGTTGGCCACCCAAAGCTCATACGGGACCAGGAAGCCATGGAAAACGTGGACTGGTTTGGTTGAAACACATTTTGTTTAATTTCACATATATGTACTTGTATGTATGTGTGTACATGTCACCAGGCTGCTCTATGAGAAGAAGGCCAGCTGCTGGAGACAATGTGATGCTCTAGGCAGGAAACCCTGGGTCATTCGTACGGATGTTACTTCAACACAAACCACCAACTTACACATCCAAGTACAGCTCTTCATGGAAATGGTATTCCCTGATGGCAGTGCCCTTTTTCAGCAGGATAATGTGCCCTAAACACTGGAAAAACGTCCTACAAACCTTCAATGAAACTGGGTTTTTACATATATATTTTATCTAATTCATTCATTTTAAGTTTGGATCTGAATTATTAATCTAGTGTTTGTCATGTGACTCCATCCACGTGACCTGGAGCAACACTGAGATGAGGTAACGTGACTCCCATAAACTGGCATGATGCTCAGTCATTCATTGCTTGTGTTTGCAACTGACTTGGCAGAATCACCTCTTACCAAGTAAGAAATATCCGGTTTTGTCTCCTCACCTCTCAGCTCTTTCTTCTCGCCCTGTCCCTTCCCCAATCCTTCCTAAAACGTGAACGCCAACATC
The DNA here is from genome assembly GCF_900700375.1 of Denticeps clupeoides. Classification (NCBI taxonomy): domain Eukaryota; kingdom Metazoa; phylum Chordata; class Actinopteri; order Clupeiformes; family Denticipitidae; genus Denticeps; species Denticeps clupeoides. The sequence continues at coordinate 19,887,556 of NC_041713.1, read as the reverse complement.
CTAACGCCAGCTTACATTCGCAGATAAAACCGGAGGAAACTTACCTGCGTCCAGTCACGCCAGGGTTCCTCGTTTCATCCCACACACGCTCACTTTCTGGTCCCTCGCTGGTGCCGTGACAATGGTATTTGCAGATCAGGCCAAATGAGCATCATGAAGCTCTTATGTAAGTCACTCTGAACTGGAACATCTGATAAATGGCGTGAATGTAAACGTTTTGGAAATTTCAGGCGTTGATTTGGTCTCAAAATTCTCCAGATTCCAGTTTAACCAAGCATTTTCAGGATACAAGACATATATATGGAGGATCCACCTTAGAACGTCTAACAGAGTCATCTAACAAAAGCTTGGTATTCCATATCACAGCATACTTCCAGAAGGTCTAGTGGAGTCCATGCCTTGACTGATCAGTGCGGTTTTGGTGGCACAATGGGCACATACACAATGTTAGATGTTCATAATGTTATGACTGATTTACATGTTGAGATAATTTTAGAAAGAGAGACCATAAAAATCTTTATCTGCCTCTGTGGTTTGCAGAAAATTGCATGAGACTAAAGAAGACTTTATCCATGACGTGTGTGGTTGCCTTTGGCATAGACACACACTATCACTGAAAAATTGCCAGAAGCTTTATGACTTGAATAGACTTGAAAATACAAGTTTATTAACTTTTCACACTCTTGCCTCCAGAACAGAAGCGTCCAGACTGTTTCCCATCACTCAGTCACTTTAAAACACTCAATTATGTTGTGTAACATTGGGTTTTTATCTGTATGCGACAATAAAACTGTATCAGAAACTTAAAATAGATGAAAAGTTGAAGAATCCCCAGTAGTAGAGAGGGGGTCAGCAGCAGAAGTGCTGTTGGGACATGCAGGTAAGTGCCACCAATTTAGATCAGATGTGATTCATGTATGGAGAAGTATGGAGAAAATGTAATATTCTGCAACATGAGGTGTTGTCAAACTTTGTTTATAATAATAATAAGTGAAGTATTGTCATTTTGATACACAGCACAGCACACGGTGACACAACGAATTATGTCCTCTGCATTTAACCCATCACCCTTGGTGAGCAGTGGGCACCATGACAGGCGCCCGGGGAGCAGTGTGTGGGGACGGTGCTTTGCTCAGTGGTACCTCAGTGGCACCTTGGCGGCTTGGGATTCAAACTGGCAAGCTTTTGAATCTCTAGTTTCCTGAGAATTTGGGGAACATGTAAATACATTCTTTGTTAGAGCATCATGTGTGAGCTGTATCATAAATCATAGATTTCTGAATGACAGAGCTTACTGTCACAGAATCATACATTTTCCAACATTGTCCAAGTTCCCTGAGATTTACACTGGATGTAAAAATGTTCATGGATTTGAAGAATCTGCATTTCCTAATAAATAGATCATTGTTATGGGTCAAAACACAATGTTTTTCCATAAACTTTTACATCAATTGAATCATAGGTTCTACAAATGCCTGATAAAATAAAAATTATTTTAAATAAAAGGTCCATAATAATCGAATGAGTTTGCATTTAACATTGTACATTGAGATGTGCAATGCAAATCATTATCAGTATACACTTATAGAACGGCTTTTCTTTACTATGCAACTACATATCTTGCTAAACTTTGCAATTATCTGATCATATAAAAACACTGGCTTTATCTAGTCTGCTTGATAAGAAATTCTGTGTCTGGATCAATGAACATGTTACATTATAAAGTGGGGGTCCTGTAAAAATCTCATTAGAGCTGAAACAGACTTTAAAAAGGATGTGTGTTGAAAATAAATTACTTTACTCACTAAAGATAATGTAAAACTAATATTTCAGCCCAAAAGTCAGAGAGTGATACAGTCAGTGATAACAAGATGGATCTGTAGATCAGGTGAGATTTTGAAAATCCTTAATGATCTGGAATATTGCATATGTGCAGTAATGATCCAGAAATCTGTTAGATATTTGTGTGGAATCTTTTTTTTTTATTATTAGGTTGTGTTTATGACAGTACATAGGACCCAGTCCATATAATTGTCTTCTCAGGCTCATTAACACGTGACAGTAGCCATGCCTCAGTGTCACTATTGATCAGATTATCAGATCCATTTGTGTGTATGGATTTATTTTGTGCCCATTTCTACAGTTTCCATGCATTATTTGTTGTCACTCATTCTAATGGGATTTTTTTAGTAAACATGCTTTGAATAACGAACTCAACTCACTCCACTGAAGATATGTAATTAACCAAGGTGGTAGTAGCCTAGTGGGTAACACACTCACCTATGAACCAGAAGACCCAGGTTCAAATCCCATTTACTACCATTGTGTCCCTGAGCAAGACAATTAACCCTCAGTTGCTCCAGGGGGACTGTCCCCTGTAACTACTGATTGTAAGTCGCTCTGGATAAGGGCGTCTGATAAATGCTGTAAATGTAAATGTTAATGTGACCAGTAGTGCCAGACAAAAGAAACACCTCATTGGGTAAACTGCCCCATTTACCTGAATTTACAGCATCACTGCGGGAAATGCAAGCGAAGCTTCATATTTTGGTTGTTACAGAGACGATAGCCGGGCTGGGCCAGTAATCACTCACTACCCTTAACCAATTTTCCCTGTTACTCAGGGTCGTGGCTGCCGAAACCCATCCTGGGACACTGGACGCAAGGTGTTGACTAACCCAAGGCAGGGTGCCAGCCCACCGCTGCTGCTGCGCTGTGTGGAATGGGTCTCGTTATTGATTTTTTTGGTAATGATTTGAAAAGCTTCCAATGTCAGCGTCTTTCCAGTATAAAATACAACTGGGAACCAGAAATTTTGCTGATTGATAGGAGATCAAATACTTAAAGAAAATGCTAATTAATTTATGTATTTTTTGTTATTGTTCAGTCCCTCACTATTCAAATACACCTACCACTGAAATTATAGAAATTATACAAATGATAAATTATGATCATTTCTTTGTTAGTGGGCAAGCATACAAAATCAGCAGTGGTTCCATAATTTTTTTTTTTACTATATACATGAAAGAATATCATTCATTTTTCGTTATTTTTGTTAAACCATTTAGTTTGAACAAACTAGTTTAGATTCAATGTGGCGTGAAAATGGAAGAAATACAAACTGAAAGTCACACTTGTCATTCCCAAGACTCCTCTCTTTGCCTGCTGGAATGATGCGATGCCATTTTTTAAAGCCTGGCATTCACTGGACAAACCAGCCCACGTCATCCACATAATTCAATATTGGTTCCAGGACTCGTGAGAAAGGCCACCGCAGTTTCTCCGTTATGTAACTTTTATGAATGCTGCTTTGTTATTCTTCCCAACTGTTGCATTGTTTGTTCAGGTTTGCAAAGTAAACTTAAAGGTGTTACTTCTTTGCTGAGATTAAAGTGGAGCTGGAATCTGCCTTGCCTGGCAGATTCTTGCGGGGTGCGCTCACTCAGAAATGGCTGGTGTCCATCCGTGCCAGAGGGAGCTGCAGAGAATCAGGGCAGAGAACGTTGAAGAATTTAGCAGCAAGAACATCATGCGGAACAGTATGAATTCGCAGTAACTTCAGGCTTCTTGCAACTCACTAGAGCAGATCTGGATGCTCTCTGCACCCTGATATTAATCTGTATTGAACAACTCAAGTGTTGCTTTGCTAGCAATGTCAGATGAAATAAGATTTGCTCCAAATTAATCATGATTATTTATTACATAGGGAAAGTGGCTTAGTGAGCAGGCTGAATAGTGCAGGAAGGTTGGCTGGACTTCATCCATTCATCCAGTGGATTGGATGAAGGGGATTTGTGGGCTCACAAAACAGGGGTGTGTAACAGGGGTGTGCCTACAGAGGGCCACCAAAGATCAAAGATCTAGCAGAGGAAGGTGAGAAGGCCAGATAGTGGTTGTGACGTGAAAAGAGGGGCCATGTCTGTGACCCCATACACATGCACCATACACAATGCACAATCCATATGAAGTTCTCACAAATGTTTCATCCTTCTACAACATTTATTACCATGGAAATTACTCACTTTTTAATTGGATGCAGACTACATATATTTTTGTCATTGTGATACAGCACAGCATACGGCATTTAACCCATCACCTTGGTGAGCAGTGGGCAGCCATGAAAGGCGCCCGGGGGGCAGTGTGTGGGGATGATACTTTACTGAATGGGACCCCAGTGGCACCTTGGTGGTTTGGGATTCAAGCCTGCAACTTTCCGATTACAAGTCCACTTCCTTACACGCTGGGTCACTACTGCATGCAGCCCAGTCCCTTAGACAGTGAATCCCAAGCGGTTTCCATTTGGTTGGTAAGAGGTTCTTCTGCTTTGGTGTGATCCAAACATGTGCTATGCTATTCCATCTTCTTTAATAGGCATAGCAGGACTGCCACTGTCCAGATGTTTCACATGGAACCTTCATGAAACACACTATGACAATGACTCCAGTTCTTTTAATCTTCTGCCGATGAGGCCCAATCTATGATGGAAACTGTATTTTGTGTTGTTGCAGTAACCATTAGGGGATATATATATATAATGGGGAGGAGATGCAAGGTGCACCCTGTCTAGGCCAGTATGGGTGGTCTGTGCAAGGGATGGAGTAGGATCTTTGGTAACATGCGGACTACCAGTCAAAGTCTGGATGCACCTCCTCTGTGGCAGTTATAGAGATGGAGCCCTTTTGGATTATCCAACGCTCAAAACATATTTAGAATTTTTGTAGCAGGAGAAAGTGAAGTATGTTTGATGAAGAGTTAAGTCAATGCTTTGATTGTGATGCCTGGGCAGTCCTGGGCTTGCCAGGTTCTGCAAATCACACATGCAAGGGTTCTAATCCCCCCCAGCCATTGCTCGTTCAGGGTTCATTTCTCCCTCACCCCCTTATCCTGCATACTTAATGTTTTTCTTGTGCTACATGGTTTTCAGGTTACTGCTTGCTTCTTTCAGGCCATTGCGCCGTGTTTTTTCATTTTTTAAAATCCACTGTTCCTAAATGTCGAGCGTTTGCACCTCTCCCTTTTCTCCCCGACGTGGCATGACATTGATTAGGTTCAACCAACCAATTATTAAAAATATAAGAATAATAACTGAATAAAACAAATGTTGGTAGTACACTGGCCCTGGGGCTTCGCCACATTCAATAATTACATTTCATGTGTTCAGTTCAATGAGAACCTCAGCCTCAGACTTCATTTAAATTAAATAGGTTAAAAGACAAAAGCCGTCTTTGAAGCTACAAAGAAAGCCGAGAAGAGTAATTCTTTTGTTAAACCCCATTGTTGATAACTAAACAGAGGAACACTTTCAATTTAATTAGGTTTACCAATTGTCTGACATTTTCATTCATTTATGCTGCTAAAAAGATCATCAGTAGTTTTAATGAAAAAAAAAATACAAATGAGCTGTACTCAGTCGCTATTAATTTATGGAACACCAGGCTTCATCATTGTGTTATTTTCAGCCTTTTTTAAATGTAGTAAAATACTGTGATGAGTCTTACTGGGATCTGTATTCTCCTTATTTCAGACGACAGATGGTAGTAAATGGTGTGAAACAACATGCACCCCTGCCATAAAAAGAAGTCGCATCGTGTAAAGATGAGTTGGCCCGTTATAGTTTATGTAGATCAAGGTGAAGAACATACAATATGTTTTAGTGAATAACACATTTGGTTTATTCTGACATATGTATGGGTCCAGTATATGACTAGTGACCAGTGTGACAGAAAGCAAAATCAAGAAGAATGAAAAATAGGAAAAAATAAAGGGGATCGGATGGGTGTGTGTTCATTGCTTTCTTCTGTTCAATCCTCTTCCTCTCTAAATCAATTTTTTCTTCAAATGGGAAAATTTTTTTAAGGATCCAAATCCTTGATCCTCATATCGACGGTGAACCATATTACCTCATGGTTGACATGGTGACCACCATCTGCGGTGTCCAAGCTTGATGGAGACCAGCATTTCATTATCTGAGTGCTGCCTCAGGGATTAAATAAATCTCACAAAGCCAAGACAACCCGGGCCATTTAGCATGTGGCATGTGGGTCTTTCGTAGAGAAGTTCTCCTCATATCACCCAAGCACCCAAGCGGGTGCTATTCATCTTTTTAAAAATGGCACAATCGCTCTTTAATGAAACACACACTCAATAAAAGTGCAGCCTGAACAATGTGAGATAATTAAACCCCTCGTAATCGACAGCATACTGTTCACAAAGGAACAAGTACAAATTGTGCGACTGATGGATATTTAATCTGTGTGACAGAGAGTCATACAGTGGTGTCTTAATGGAGCATTGGAGGCGGAGTAACAAAATACAAGAGATAAATGATTGTACGCATACTACAATGTAGTATACTTACTGCTCCCAAAGCCTGAAGCCTTTAACTGTTCAGTAACAGAGGTTCCCTCATCCACACACACACACACACACACACACACGCACAAATCAAACTGATCAGCTATTTTAATATAAAGAATGATTTCTGCCATTAAACATGAAACGAACAATCAAAGAACATAACACACACTCTCTTGTGCATATGCTGCAGATGATAACAACTTCATATCTTGTCAAGTGCTGTTCAGCAGCAGCAGAGTTGGGGGAGCTGGGAGGGATTCAGAAGCCAAAAAAGACTGTGATGGGAGGGAGGCGGGGGAGCAAGAAGTGCAAGAAAAGAACAGCTCTTTACAGGCTCTGGCAGAACTAGTGATGGCAGATGCACCAAAAGATTCTTTTTTTTAAAGATTTCATCTCCCTTTATCAGAATTATCCCACAAAACCTAACCAAAGTGAACCCCCAAACAGCACAAAAGCCCAAATTATACACCACTGCACTGCTGCAGCAACAATATGGCTCAGGAGTACATAGGAATATTTCGTAACAGCCCATGAATCCATCAACCTTCTATAAACCACCACCCCATCCAAATTGAGCAGCTTGAACATGACTGAAACCGCTTGATTTGACAAAAAAAATGGCCAAGCGGCACCCCTGTTTCACCCATAAAACACCGAAAACCAATCACTATCAGCTAACGTGTGTTTCATTTAGATTGAAGATTTTCATGTGGTGCAAAATTCCAGTCTTTCCTGTTTACATCATTCCTTTTAACATCATTACCAAATCCCTCTTCCACCCAAGATTTGCTCAGGAGGCTGTGTTACCCACATTTGTAGCAGCTCTGATGCTTTCCAGGATAACAGCGGCACCAAACTCACTTCCTCCGACAGCACGGGCCGATTAGAACACCAGCAAACATATTAAAGCGTGTAAACAATGTCCGGTAATGTCCCCACGCCTGATTACCCTCATCATCTCTCGCAGACCTCTCTGAAGTGCAGACGTTAAACAGGGAGCAGAGAAACCCAATCTCCCAGGACTGGGCTTCTGCTGCTGGCCAAATCTTATTCAGAAGAGCAATGGACAGTCAGAGACCTCACCAACCTTCATCTCTCTCTTTCCCTCAAACACACACATATGCGCGCACACACACACCTTTTCACTTTCCCATGTCTGTTTTGCTCAGTGCATTTGACAGAGCACGCATGGTAATTAGTGTCTTCTGCGGGTGGCTGGAGACGGTGGCGTGAACGTTGCACAAAAAACACTCATCTAAACGGCTTCCTACACAGAGATGCTCCACACACACACACACACACACAAACAGACACACACACACACACACACACACACACACACACACACACACACACACAGACACACAGACAGAGCCTCGCTACATCGGCACTGCAGGACAGGAGCCGCATTATTGAATAAAGTTTCAAAGCCACGCTTCTCTCTTTACACACTCTGATATACAGACTCCCACGCCTCCCACGCACTCACCAACAGAGAAGCTGTATACACACACACAGAGAGAGAGAGAGAGAGAGAGAGAGAGAGAGAGAGAGAGAATTCACCAACACTCATTATATTTGAATGTCACCCTCATATTGACAGCGAAGGTGCGGTAAATGTCAAATCTCATCGGCATCCATCTCAATCCATGTGGTCTCGCACACACACAGACACACGCACAGGCATATGCCACACATCCTGAAATAGAGCAGGTTCTAATATCAATTTACTGGAAGTTTGTTTTAGTTATTAACACACACACCTAGTGTCACAGCCGCCTAAGAACTGCAATTTCGGATCGGAGTTGCCATAGGAACGAGAAGGGGCAAGGGCTGTAGAAGAACACACACACAGCAATGCGTTTGCATGCGTGTGTGTGTGTGTGTGGGTCTGTGCCTATGTGTGTTTTGGTGGTCATCTGAGGCTTAAATGAATATGATGAGAGTTTTAAATAGAGCAGCAGCAGGAAGACGAGGTCTGGAAGGACAACATTTCCTTGTTTCCTTGACACTGATCTTGTGTAAAATGATAACATTATGCCGTTTACCCTGATGAAGCCGCATTAGCCTGACCACCAGAGACCGTCTTCAAACAAGCCCTGATTCAGGCCTCTTCGGCCTGGACACCAGATCCTGCACACACACCAGTCATTAGAACTTTTCAGTGTGCACAGTTTTTCAGAAAATGTTCTGCTGCATCCGTGTCATTAGTTGACACAAACACACAAATAAGAGCATGTGTGTCTTTCGGTGTTTGTATCTCGCTGAACACCAAATTTGCTGGTAACCAATTAGGAAAATGGTCATATACAGAAGATGGAGAGTTAATGTAACATTACATGTATTATAGTTAACATGTTTTACCGTTAATAATATTTTGGTGTTTTAGAGACTCTTACCATGTACATGTAAATCCTACATAAAAATGTTTCTGAGTTGAATTTTTTTCCAGGAACTTTGCCTTTTAGAAACATACACTGCACCCTCCAGTATTTTTCATTTATTTATCAAGCATTAAATAATTATTAATAATAACAACAATAAGAAGAAATGTTATTACTATAATTGCTGGTGTTTATGTTTTTGATATAATGTGATGTTTTATGTTGCCTTTTATTTTGTATGTGTGTTTGTATATATTTAAAATAAAAAGAATAAAATGTTTCATGGATTGTTATGGGTCATGTGGCATGCATAATGATAAACAACTCATATCATATCTTGGAATGGAATTTGTGCAAAAATCGTTTCCAATTATTACAAAATACCATGGAATGGAAACAGCAAAAAACAGGCTGCTGCCTTTCTGTTTCTATATTAGCCTTTCCATGTCCATCATTTCAACACCAACAGACCTTATTCAAGAATAATGAGCTGCTGATTAGGTCAACAGTTCAACCAAATCTTACCGAACAAGAAAAGATTTGAGTACAACTGCAATGCACCTAATCCTCCTCTCTCATCCCATTTGAACGGTTTCCAAGTATAAAGGTGAATTTTATATTATTTCATGGAAGCAATAAACTGGTTTTGTTCGTTATTGTGCATTATTGTACTAATATTAACCCAATATTATACAGTAAAGGCCAAATGTTTGGACACATCTTCTCATTCAGTGTGTTTTATTTATTTTCATGATCATTTACATTGGTTATGTACTACATTGGTTTTGCATTAAAGGTGTTGGCCCCTTTGCCTTCACTCTGCGGTCCAGCTCACCCCAAACCATCTGGATTGGGTTCAGGTCCGGTGACTGTTAAGTACATAACTCCACATGTGTTCATTCATGGTTTTGATACCTTCAGTCAGAATCTACTAACGTAAATGATCATGAAAATAAAGAAAACACATGTGGCCTTACACCTCCAAAAATTTGAGATGTAATCAGACCTCGGACCTTGTGTGTGCAGAGTTTCCCCCACCAAATCAACACCAGGTTGATTTGTGACTATAATTGACCATAGGTGTGAAATACTCTGTCAATATATCAATATACTGTCAAGTATCACCTAGTTCTAGTTCAAGACTGTTTATAACTTTATAAAATGATGATGCGTTTGTGACTGAGTGTGTTGCCAGCAGCTGTTTATCTGTATGAGCCTTGAGAAAAGTGCGATAAACTACAGGCTGCAGCATCCACTTTGCTTGGACCTGCAGCAGATATCTTGTTCTGAATCAGGAACTCTTTTCTTCTTCCATCACATACAGCCTCGCTCGCTTTCCCCAACTCTCAGCCCCCTTCTCACTTTATACGTGTGTGTGTGTGTGTGTGTGTGTGTGTGTGTGTGTGTGTGTGCGCGAGTGCGTGCGTTTCAAGCTGCCCACGCCGTGACAGGGCCTTTTAAAAATAGAGACGGTCCTTCCAGATTACGCCGCATGCCTTGATTAATTACAGCCGCTGCCGCGATCAGGATCGGTGTGGAGGATGGAGACGGCGCGCGGGTGGAGGGAGGAATAAAGGAATGGAGAGCGAGTGTCGGCGCCAACTGCAAGTTGAAATGAATAACCTGGCCCACCTGAGAAATGCCCACCTGTCTGCTGGCCTGAAACACGAATGGCACTGTGTGCTAAATGAAGCTCAACAAGCTTCACCAGGAGGATCCAGTTAAGGTAATGAGAAGGAGCGTGGATTACTGCAGAGTGTAGCAATGCTGTATAGTACTCTAGTAAAATCGCACTGTACGATGTACTGTATTATATAATACAATAGTAAAGTAGCTGAATGCACTAATGGAATATTGATTGAACATAAAGCCTAAAATAAAACATAAAATGTTATTTATTTCCAGGGCTCTCACTTGAGAACTGCAGTTCACACTGCTTGTCGGTGTAGAAGTCCCACCTTTTACACAAAAATAAACCAATCTGCTTCAAGGCTTGTGTAGTTCCATCAGAAATAGTATTTTGTGCACCTCGGCTGTAAGGAGTGGTCTTTTCAGCTACTTTTGCCTTTCTATCATCTCCCAATCTCACTGTATATTCTCTTCTCTTTTTTGGACCATTATCTGTAATTTGTACAGACGGTTGTGCCTGCAGATCTTGGTAGATCAGCAGTTTCTGAAATACTAGACAATTTGGAACCAGCCACCATGCCACATTCAAATCCCCTTTCAAATCATCATTCTGATGCTCGGCTGATGCTTCCCCTTATGTCGTATAGATGCCAAAAAGCCTTGTTGCCATGTGATTGGCTGATTAGCTATGTGTCTTAACAAGCAGTTGAACACGTTGAAATGTGTAGATCCCATTTCAACAAGATTGATTCACCAGAATCTTGCACAGTTTAGTTTTAATACCAAATATTTGACTTCATTTTAAGTCTGGTTGGCAAATACGTACTTTGCATAAGATTACTCCAGGACCATGGTGCAACATAAATCATCACAAAACTACTATTACATTTTTATCATGGGCATTTTAATACACATACACACACAGGGTCTCTTACATAGTACAGTTTATGCTGCACGAATCTTGATTTGAGAACGGTCAGGATCATTAATGGTTCCCGGCTAATTTATCAATTAAATCAAGTGGCGTCAGATCATTCAGCCACCAGAGTGTCTGACTCCTTTTTATTTCAAACATTTGATTTACTAAAACCATAATCTGGCATGTATGATGAAATGATATGACAAATCCACTCTTTTTAAACCTATGTAAATAAATATATATATTTACTTTTTATTCTGTAGTTTTTATTCTTTAAAAGAGCATCTCTAGTGCCTATTGTCACCCCTTAGAATAAAAGTAGCCCACACGTGTTGCACTATGAAATGGCACATCAAGCCCCCTCAGTGTCACTTCGTGGACACAGTGGAGAGAGGTGGCCTCATTAAGGAACTTTCCCTCACTTTCCCCACACATCGCCTGAAGGAATGTCCTCTCCTTGCACCTCCACATGTCACAGTGTGATCTGAGCATGTCGTTCCTCTCTCCTCTCCCAGGCTCCTCAGCCAGCACCCATCTTCCAGCAGCTCCCTTCTGCTATGGCAACTCCACCACCCACAGTGCGTCCTGGCCATGTCAGAGAGGCTAATGATCATCTCACACACACACACACACAAATATTTTCTTGCTCCCTTTCGTGCACAATTATGCACACATGCCTGCACGCATATTTAAATGCACCCACACCCTGTCATTCTTTTAAATGTGGTGTGCAATCGCATAACCAGGTGAATTTTAAATATGGACCTGATTTCTTTTCTATCGTGTACACGGAGTGTGTGCCCACATGAAAGTGCTGATTGTTTTAATTCTTGTTGAACCCCCTGTAACTGCAGATGAACCGTTCTGTCAAAGCTTTCCTCTCTCATAGTCCATTTTCCTTTAACAACACTGAAATTCTGCCCTCTAAACACATCAAAATATTATACCTTCACCCTAATGTCACTTTCTCCACCCTGTTATAATGAGGAAATTGTCGTTTGAGATTAAAAGAAAATCACACTTTGGGCCTCAGGCGACCTCTAGTGGTAATAGGGTGGTACCTCTAGGTTGTTTGAACGTGCGTCTGGAGATGGTAAAATAATACCTGTGAGTATTACTCCAGGTGGAGTAAGTTAGCCTGCTGAAGTGGAAGAGCGTCACTGTCTACAGGCCCCCTACCTCATAGTCCAATCCCTGGGACATAAATCCATTTACATTATATGAATCCCAACACCCAGAACAGAGATTGATTATGAATGTTCACCACAAGTCTTTTTAAGCTAAGGAACAAAAAATGTATTAAGTAAAAGCTATTTATTAAAATCTTTACAGCTTCATTTACCATTGTCAGTAACTCATGCATTATGTGGAACACAGTTAGTTTATCACTCATTCAGGCAAGAAACGTGGTTGCTTTAATCTGTTTTTTAATGTTTTTATTAAGGCTTATGTATAGATGGCAACTTTTTCAAAATTATTTGGGTCCATATGGCATATGTTATACAGTGCATCTAGATTATTATTTACAGTTTCTACATTTTCTTATGTTACAGCCTTATTCCAAAATGGATAAATTCCTTAAATTCCACATAACACCCCATAATGACAACGTGAAAAGAATTTACATGGGGTAAAGCACATGTACACACAGTATTCAGTCTTTGTTCAATACTTTGCTGAAGCATCTTTGGCAGCAATTACTGCCTTTTTGAATATGACGTCACAGGCTTGCTACACCAGATTCACACATTCCTTTGCTGCACCTCAAAAGCTCCATGCAGCTGAAAAATATCCCCACAGCATGATGCTGCCAGCACCACTGTAGGGATGGTATCAGCTGGTTTCCTCCAAACATGATGCCTGGCATTCACACCAAAGAGTTCAATCTTTGTCTCATCAGACAAAAGAATTTTGTTTCTGAGAGTCCTTCAGGTGCATTTTGGCAAACACCAGGCAGGCTGCTATGTGCCTTTAACTAATAATAGGCGGCTTCTCTCTGGCCACTCTATACAGGCCTGATGCTCGATTGCTGCAGAGATGGTTGTCTCATTGGGACTTTCAAAGCAGCAGAAATTTTTCTGTAACCTTCCTCAGATTTTGACAATCACTTCACTTTTTCACTTTCCATTAAGTTGCAGAAAGGCTGATCAGGGGAAACAGAAGGGACCTGAGCTGAATTTTTCATCACATTTTCATGTAACGTAATTGTAATAATTAATTTATATATATATGTAATTATTACAATCCTTTAATTCAATCATTCCATTACAGTTTAGCAAAATGTAATTAATGATAATTGAGAAACAGAGAGGTTTTGAGATGAACAAGTATGCCCAAACAGAATACAGAAAACAAGGACATTTTATAATACTTACTAAATTAACTTCAGAACCAGTCCCACTCACCTTTCTTGTTATGACATTCTGTTGTGATAGACCGTTGGATAGACTATTTAAATACATATTTACAAGAGAAGGAATCTCTTAAATGATTTACAATACAGTCGTCTATAGAAAAATATTTGTGCTTACTATTGAATTGCTCATTTTTACTGCGACAGGACAGGCTGAGGAAAAGCAACAATTTTAAAGAACATGCCACTAGGCATGAAATGGAAAAACACAGAGCTCAGGGAAAGGCCAGCAAAGTGTGATATAGTATGGAGCAAAGTGGCAGCATGTGGAGCTGGGACACTCGAAGCAGCAGACGAAAAGAGAATCAAATGTCTAGATAGATGGATATGGGGCAAATTACTAGGAATAAAACAGGACAGAGAAAAAGAAAAGAAGTGCTGCTCAGACTGACAGAAGAAGAGAAATGGTGGATGAATGTAGATAAAGTGGATGATAAAGAGAGGGGAAGAAGCCTTGTGTTGTTTGCTAAACTAGTGTGTATGAGTGACAGTGTGGAACAGATTCCTGCATAGCTGAGCCGTGCGCCTGTGCTGTCATTATTTATTGCAAAAACACTTGAAATGATTAAAGATCTTATTTTAGTAGTACATGCAAGATAATTTCAGCACATCACTACATATGATGATCATAGACATATAAAACCACACGTTGATTACAGTGATTAACCAAATGCTCACTGCAGTCATTCAAATTAAAGAAAGTGGAATAAAAAAGTGCTTGTACATTATGCAGGTTTATGTAGATTTATGTCATAAAATAATTGAATGTGGTTGGTCGCTTTTTTGCTAGGTTTTGCTCATCCCTGAGATTGAGATCTCTTAAGGTATAAAATATTTTCCAAGAACTCATTCACAGAACAAAATAGAATTTTAGAGTTTTATTGTAGAAAAAATTAAATACACAATCTATCACAAGCAATAATCACACATGCAAAAACAACAGGAAAACTGTATAACATGTAAACCAGGGAAACTCTAGTAAACAACAGACTACTTGCACAAGTACACGTCAACGCCACGCCCCACCACTGTCTCCAGCATGAGGGGGTGTAGAGGACTTTTAAAGGTCTGGATGGCGACCATATCTTTTTGGAACAAGAGCGGAGAGGGGAACATGCCAAGAGACACTCAGTCCTCTGCCTCGCCCCTCCCAATACTGCGTTATTCCATCTGTCCAACGTTCCCTAATCTTTCCACAACCTCAGTTCCCATCACGTCACTGTAACTTGCAAGCATCGATTGCGTCTAACAACCTGATAATAAGCATTATACTCCCATAATCGAGGGATGGAGTTTCATTGTCCTGTTGGGACCTTGGACCTGACACTCACGTAATCCTCAGGGTGCCATGTCGGCATTTCCGAGCAACTGAGAAAACAGCAGCGGCTCTCTGTTCCCGTCCATCACCCCGTCCCAACAGCTGAGCGAACACTGAGCAGCGTCGTTTATAAGCGGATTCATTTCCTCATCAACAGAAATATTAATGCTACAAATCTTTTTCTCTATATACATACAAATCTTAATAAAACGAAGCCCAGTCCACTTTTCTCCTCGACACTGCACTCTTACTCTGGACACATTCCACTCCTCCACCCCACTTTATCCTCTCTGCGCCTCCTGAGACACGGAGCGCCCCAGGGTACGGGGAGACTTGGCGAACTCCATTCTCATCGGCTTGACGGGTGGCAGGTCCTTCATGATTTCGCTGATAGCCCTCTTGTTGGGGCAGGCTCCGCTGGGGGACTGCGCCGGGGACAGGTCCTCCAGGGTGTGTGGGGCGCCGCGGCCCAGTCGCGTTCCCAGCTCGGCGGGTCGGAAGATGGGCAGTGGCAGGGTGTTCCTGTGAGGCAGGAGCTGGTGCTCCCGAATGCCCACTTCCATGGTCCCCATGCGCACCACGCCGGAGGGGCAGGACTGGGACAGGGGGCGCGCCTCCCAATGGCGGGTCAGGGACTCGCGTCTCTCGTCGTCATTCATCGCCAGAGACTGCCTGCGCACGGGACACGGACAACACAACTGAATAAGGCTGCATTCCATCCACCACATTCCAGTCTACAAGCTGGAAGGCTGTGCTAGTGAGACATGTTCTCTGTTAGCAAGACAATGCATATCATTTGCATTCAGTACTGTGAGGTAAAGTACAGTACTGTATGCATCGAGTCAAAGTGATTGTCTTTTATATATTTATATATACAGCATTTATCAGGCGCCCCTATCCGGAGCGATTTACGATCAGAGGTTAGTGTGTGGGGACGTCATAAGGGGCCAAATTTCCGAGTGGTCGCTCTCTGAATGACCAAAGCACTCTTTACACCGACAGCCATATCAAGCCACTTCAGGACCACAGACAGGCTGAATGTTCATGTCATGGGACCTTTTAACTGGAAATACAAGCACACGCTCACCTGTCCTCAGGCCGCATCCTCATCCTGACACTGTGCCAGTCGGCGGCGTAACTCTCCTTCCGGGCCGCGTTCTCCTCCCTCACACTGCAGCTCAGCTCGGCCTCCGCCACCCGGCCCCCGCGCTTCTCCACCACGGCGCTCGGCTGCATTCTGTCGGCTCTGTCCAGCGTCACCAGCAGCGGATCGTCTGAACGCTGTTGCCTGTCGGGCCACTCTCAGACGGGTGTCACAGTGGAGCGTCTGCTCGCTGTCTGCCTCCGAGCGGGGAGCATGTCCGGCATTTATACCAACACGCCGTCTATTTCAAACTCATGTCCTCACTGCACACCACGCTGTTCCGACACCCGACACCATACTTACACACACACACAGAAGCGATCTCCCGTTATATCTCTAATAATACACTCACAGACAGGAATTTACTCATGCATACACACTCATCACAGCGTGATCAAGTACAGAAATCCCACAACCCAACACTCACACACACAGGAATTCATTTCTGCACCTTGACCAGCTCATTTCATACGCGATTGCACAACAAATATGGCAACAGTATAAATCCACACAAATTCTGAGAACCATAATTATAGAAATGCATGGTCTGGGTCATTTTTTTCCAGGCCACTTTTGACGTTTAGTGTGGATGACCTTTCATTTTTTTATTTTATCCAGTTAAAGTTCAAGGGCCAGGAATAAACCAAAATGTATTCTGAACTGTCTATTCATCAAAGATCTGGCAGATATAACAGATATGCCAGATATAACAGCTGAACAGACTAGTGGCATTCTTTCTGTGATGGAAATCAAATGTTCTTCAGTCCTTCCCAGCTCAGTTCCTGTAAAATTGTGGCACTTGTAGGTTTCTTCCCTTTCTTTCCTCAGCGTTTTCAAGTGCAGCACCTTGTTCTTTTTTTCACAAGGCATAGCATGGATGTTTTTGGGTCATTGTCTTGCTGTAGGATGAACCCCTGACCATCTAAGCGTATACCAGAGGAAAACTGCATGTTACTGCAGAATGCTGTGGTAGCTGTTTTGCTTCTTAGTCTTTACAAGTTCTCGATGCTGGATCCAGCAACACAGTCCCAGGCCATTACACTTCCTTCTATAAACCGAAAATTAAAAATTGAAACTGATCTTCTGATGCAGCGGCTTCGGGTTCGCCAGACCTCTTTCAGTCAGAGTTTGCCCCAGTTTCTGGGCGACTTGCGATGGGAAAAGAGACTGTACTCACTGTCACCCTGACTTCAGAATTTCTCTGTGGGAGAGACCTACACTTGTGTAGGTACACAGTGTCTTCCAACAGCAGTTTTTTGTAGACAGAAGGGGTTGTAAGAAAAGAAAAAATTTGGGACACCTGCAGGAACTGGTAGCACCAACTTTCAGCGCTTGGCCCTGCAGAAATGCTTTAACCCTGAAAAATTATTATTCTGAAATGTACATTATTTTTCAGTTTTGGCAAGCCTGTGTTAATAGTATACAATTTTTACATGGCCATGTAAATCAATATGTATGTATTTTATGTTAAAATCTCTATGGGCAGTGGTCTCCTAGCGGTTAAGGAAGCGGCCCCGTAATCAGAAGGTTGCAGGTTCGAATCCCAAACACTGCTCATGTACCCAAAATATTCTGCTTCTTGGATCTTTTATATTTATATTTATATGTTTTATATATATTTTTTTATATTACCAGGGTTTGTATATGTTTGTGGGCATTATGTTTTATGTAACGCCTCAAAACCCCTAGTCATCATGTACTCTATATTAAGCATTTTATTAATGCATTAACTACATGAATGCATTTATTTGAACATGGGTGTTTGGACCTGCATGGACAGGCCCTATGAGTAGTAAGTGTTTGTGCTTCCCTGTCTTGTGAGTGCGCACACATTCATAAAAAGGACTAAAAACAACCTGGCACAATTTTGAAGCCTAAACCTTGTTATAAAGTTGTGAAAGACATTCTGTTATTTCAACTAAAAGTGGAGAGCCATTCAGCTCTGCTGTGCATTCTGTTCCTCAGTAATGGGCAAAGGGATTAGACTGCAGGCAGTGGAAAATCCACCCACCCCACCACTGGAATCTTAATGTCCATGAAACACACAGTCCAAAGATGACAGCAGTGTCCACACTCTGTGTGTCGGCTTGTGAGGGTGCTTGTGTTGTGAAAATGTCGGCATAGACAAATGAAATGCACTGTTATTGTTTGCTTGTTTGATTGTGTGTATGTGTGAGTGAGTGAGTGTGTGTGTGTTTGTGTGTGTGTGTAGAACATTCCTGCACATTCACCAGTCTGTGCCGCATCAACCCTCCCCTGGCAGTAGTAGGGGACAGATGAGGTCATATTACCTATACACACACACACATTCTGTCCCCTTGCTGTCACTTACTGCAACTTCGTTAATGACTCACTAGACCAGTCTGGGAACTGATGTCACACTAAGCATAGCACAACACAAGCCCAGTCATACTGAGACTGGGACATGTCAGAGAAATACATAGAGTAAGATGTTTACTACATACAGTAGTAAGATTTTGGCAGATGTGAAAAAATGCATCAAACAAAGAATGCTTTCAAAATAAAAATATATACATTTTTAACAATTTAACAAAATGCAAAGTAAGCAAACAAAAGAAAAATCTAAATCAATATTGGATGTTATTGCCTTCTAACCAGCATAATTTCTTACAGGTACCCTTGCACAAAAGGAAGGGATTTTATCCTTTTTACATTTTGTCACTTCCTTGTCTCACCATGCTATATTGTAAACTTGAGCTCAATAATTATAACATTGACATGCAAAGGTTAGAATGTTCAAGAATGCACATGAATGGAAACCTACTAATTGAAAAAGTAATCCTAAACCCCATGGAATGTCCTGTCATCAGCAAACTACTGGAGCTACTGCCCTGTAATCAATTGGTTGAATGGATTCTGGTGAGACAAGGAAGGTGACATTGTTAGTGAAGGCCCACCTTGATGAGCAGTCTGACAGTTTGCAAAATGTGGTTGAATATTGCATTGCCAATTGCCAAATGAATTGCCATTTGGATTTTTGAGCTTAAAATTTTTCATACAAATACAAAACTCAAAATTCTATAGAAATCGAACGAGAATTGCTGGTGTCTTCCTCTTGTAAGTCGCTTTGGATAAAAGTAAAGTAAAGTAAATCTAAGATTCACACTGGATAAGTTGCTTTTATAGCAGCTACTTTGGAAGGTGACATTTTTGTCCTTAGGGACAAATATGTTAGGATAATGTTTTTTGGTTAATGAAGAATCATTTTTAAAGACATGCAGACCATCTTTTTTTTCTCACGTAACTTTTGTAATATATCCTGAGAAAATGAATAATTACTGTTTTTTACAATCACTTTTGCACTAATAACAGAACCTTCATGTCATTTTTCAAAATTCTAGACACAAAACTCAAAACACTCATTATTCTTAACACAGGCTGTCCAGTGTCCAAAAACTTGGCATATTGCATTCATATCTTTAGAGAAGCCTTGCTTTTGCAGAAGCAATGTTTCTAAAAATCTAATTTATTATGAACTATCATAGGAACATTACTTTAGATCACCCATACACAAGATACCCATAACTTCATTGTGTGTTTGTTAGTACAATCATTAAATATAGGTGTACAAAATATGTGATTCAGGTTTCATTATTTTATTGAAGACTAGAGAGAATAGTACAGACACAGTGGCATTATTGAAATCCTGCAATGTGGAATTTACTGATCAAATCAAATCACAACATAAGATTAGTAGATTACTTAAAAAAAAAATAACAGAAAACAATACTGTATACTGTAAACGGAAGTGTTCTTCACTGCACTATGGATCTATGTTTCCATCAACCCAGTCTTGTGGATTTGGCCACAGGTTCTCATCTACATCACAATGGATGTTTTCATTCACCAAACATCTGGGAAAGAGTCTTCTGGCATGGCGAATCCAGGCCTGACACTGATGCAAGCATCATACATGGCCTGGAGTAGAGTGACTTGTTCGTGAGGGTGCCTATCATAGACCTTCCACCTCCATGTGGAGAAAAACTCCTCAATTGGGTTAAGGAAAGTATAGAGGTAAATGCAGGGCGAGAAACTGTGGATGGGCCTGAAACCATGCTTGGACCATTCGAGAACGATGAAACTGAACATTATCCCACACTATTACATAGATCACACCATCAGCTCTACAGACCTGATTTAGCTCATCAAGGAAGGCTATTATGAGAGCTGCATTATATGACCCAACACAAGGTCTGCGTCCAACCACTCCATCTTCTGATATAGTTGCACACATGATCATATTGGCTCCACGTTGTCCAGGAACTTCAACGGTTGCCCTCTGGCCAATTAAATTCCAACCTCTCCTCCTTGTCTTAGCTAGGTTGAAGCCTGCCTCATCCAAAAACAAGAATTTATGATGGTTTTCATCAGCGTCAAGCTCCATCACCTTCTAAAATACAAAAACAATTACTGATTACAATGACAGAATGTTTGGAGATTTTTTCTCCCCATAAAACAGGCAAATTGATCATGCCTGAACATACTCAGACCTCAGTTGCTTCACTCAATCTGTATTTCTTTGAAAAGGCACATGATATAGTTGTTTTATAGACACCTGATGTCTTTTCAGCACCCGTGCAATAGTGGGCAAACTTATGGCATTTACATTGCTGAATAAGTAATCATTGTCCAAGATGTGCTGCTGGATTACTCTAAGGCGAATATCATTTCTGACCCGAACCATGTAATCATGTAAAAAAAGTGTAAAAATCTTGCATACAGTAATGTTGAATATGAAAATGTGTTCTGTAAAAGTGGTACATGGGACCATAGACACTATATCTGGTAAAGGAAGAAAGTCCACCTGGGGTCATATTCTGTGCTAATTGGTATCAAATGATCCTTCCTGAAGCTGTCATAATCTAAACATACACTATTATTAATACATTTTCATAAAAGCTATGCTTCAAGAGTAATGCAACAGTTACTTATCATTTTAAGCAGTTGTATCAATTGATAGTTGGATCTTTATAATGAAATGAATAGACACCAAACTCAGATGTGATGTGTGATTTGCATTTTGAAATAGTAATACTTTGATGTTAAGTTGTGTCATTTTTAAGCGGTGATTTTAGTTCAATGAACAAATGATCTTTGGCTTATATGAATTGTATCCAAGCATTTGAAAAAAAGAGTTAAGTGTTTTGACAAATGATTCCACTCTTCTCTTTCTTCCTTTCATCCTCTTGTCTTTAAAACTTTGCATATGCTGAACTCAGATGTGGACACTGTGGAAGTGACAGAGCTGTAGAAAAAGGATTCTAAAACAGGTATGTAACGGGATCCTAGATTTGCTTTCATTCAGGTGAGAACATCTTTTTAGTGCTTCAGCAAGGCTCTGCCTTTCCCTCAGTGCAGCGCATATTATTTTGCTCTCTCTGTTCCTTTCATTGTGCTGTCAATAATTTGAATATATTCTGCATTAACACTATTGTTTCCGATTTGCTCAATACAGTTAGTTCAATCAAAAAAGCGCACATATATTTCTGGATACAGATACATTATTGTTAATTATGTTAAAATTACAAATGTTCATTGCCTTTGTCACACCACTGCTGTTTGAGAAGCTTTGCACACAGGAATTTTATTCATTTCATGGAGTATTGGCGTCATGCGGTGTGACAATGAGAGTGATTTGATTTGATTTGATTTGATTTGATTTGATAACCAGGCGTCCTGAGACCGGCATGCCCCAGGGGATTAGCTGGGCGCCAGTTAGTCCTTTTGGGATTAATAATCAGGACACCAGAGGACTGTGCAGAATTTTGGCCCATGCCTGTGGATTTAGCAAGTGGGTGCATCTTTGCAGCATTTTATTTGCAGCATTTATGGTGTTTTATTTTTATTTCAATCTGTTTTTAGATCAACTGATGTTTGTCGTTATTTGTGTTGCATATCTTCTTGTGGTTTTTGGGGTTAAGCAATCAAACACATAGGCTACTTAAAGTAAAATGTGGAGGAACGGTTATTTGCATGATTTGGGCAATGTGTGGAACTTTATGTTTTTATTTTAGGCCTGTTTGTAGGTTCTTCTTGATGGACCCTATTTGAAAAAAATCTACCTATTGTGGTTGTCAGAGACGATGAAATGACTCGGCACGGCGAGGAGGAGAAAGACCCAGACACGGATAAATGCCACAACATTTATTTTCTAAAAAACTCAAATCTGTACACACACACCAGCACACAGGCATCAGCTTTGGGAAGGGGGGGAGAGGGAACGACAAAAGGGAAGGTCGACTCTCACAGGGAATCACTCCTCGCATCACCAAACCTGAAACCAACAAAAAAAAAGAAACAACTTAACAATTTCCATTTACAGCATTTATCAGACGCCCTTATCCTGCGCCCGGGGAGCAGGGTGTGGGGATGGTACTTTACTCAGTGGCACCTCAGCGGGTTCTACGTTACTTCACATTATCTATTATTTCTTTTCTGGTCTCTGGAAACTTTGCTTTGAAGTTTGAACTGTGGTTGACGTGTGACTTTTTATGTAAGATGGATAACAGTTTGTTGAGGGTCTTTCTCTATCATGAACAATATCTCCTTTTCTTCTATTTACTTTTTGTATGCTTTATGTTTCCTCATGGTCTTCTTTATTATAAGTAACTGTAATAAACCCACTTCATCCATTCTAACATCTCCTATAGACCACTGTTATAAAAGTGGGTACACACCGTAACTCAGAAAGCCAGTTCCAGTAAGCAAGCAGTTTTTTTTAAAAAAATGTGGTACAAAGCTGCACTGCTGCTGGGAAGAGACACTTAAATGAGCTGTCAGAGAGGAGAGGTGAGGAGCCGGACTGGGGACAGGACTGTCATGTGAGCTTCTAGATTCGAGGAATTCACAGGGATGAAGAGGGGGACTTTAAATGAAATGTGAGTGGGATGACAGAGAGAAGCAGTGACTGGTGAACAGGGTGGAGTGTCAAAGTGAAAGTTTGACTGAGTGAGTGGAGAAACTTTGATTCAGGGAGAGATTGTGTCACAGTGTCATTTCAATGGCAGCCACTATTCTGTTTTGCACTTGCTAAAATGATAAAAGTTCTGAGCACACAATGGAATAAACCAATCTAGACCCTCATCACAATTATGACAACAATGAAATGTACCAGTTGAAAGTGTTGTGTTATAAACAGATGTCACAGACATTTAAATTTTGAACTGAATTGACAAGCATCCATGGAAAGTAATTTAAAACCACAAAAACTAAAATAACCAGAGGTGGCACATGGTATGAAATGATTCACTTTACAGAAATAATACATAGACATCACCTGCCTGAAGAGTGAAAGTGAAAACATGAAAGTGAAGTGAATGTCATTGTGAAACACTGCAGCAGAGCACACCGTGAACACAACAAAATGTGTTCTCTGTCACCCATCACCCTTAGTGATCAGTGGGCAGCCATGACAGGCACGGTGGTGATGGTCCTTTGCTCAGTACCTTGGCGGTTCGGGATTCCGTACCCTCTAGGCCACCACTGACCTGAGGTGATGACAAGGGCTTGTGGAGGTTTGAAACATGGAGGACAGCACTGACCTTCAAGGTGCAGGGAATGGAAATTTGACCCGAAGGACCACCTGGAACAGCTCAACGTACCATTTTCACCCTAAAATAAGATATGATTACACAGCTCATCCATTTCAGTTTTAGTTTAGTATGTGTCAGAGAGTCTATGCTTAACAGCATATACAGCGGCTTCAGAAAGTGTTCAGACTCATTTCACTCTTTATTTTTATGTAGCCGCCTGATGCTAGAGGGGTCTGGGTAAAATCCCGTTGGAATGTAAACCTTCACCCCAGCCTGAGATGAAGAGCTGAGGTTTGCTGATCGATGTTTCTGCATTCATCTTTCCCTCTTTACCGACTAGTCTTCCAGTCTCTGTCACAGCAAATCATCCCAACAGCATGATACTGCCGCCACCATGTTTGACCGTATTGATGGTATTCACTTTTCTATATTCACTTTGTCATTAGGGGATTCCTTTAAATGATTGGAGCATCAGGCTGCAACATAACAAAATGGAAAAGGGGGTCTAAATACATTCCGAAGCCTTTGTAATATTATTTGTGTAATATTATGTGTGTGTGTGTGTGTGTTTGTGTGTGTGTGTGTGTGTGTGTGTGTGTGATGTCTATGCTGTGCTTGCAGTAAAAATGTACAGTTTGCAAAATAAACAAGATATGTACCTGCATGGTATTATTGGTCCATAAAACTGTATTACATGTGCACTGCGGGGTAAATTTGCAAGTCTGTGTGTGTGTGTGTGTGTGTGTGTGTGTGTGTGTGTGTGTGTGAGCATACAGTCATTTTGTTGAGAGATGTATCCTCAGTAGCCCTGTTATGCAACACTGGGACAGCTGACCCCAAACACACCACCCTTAAAGCCCAAAGGGGGTATAAAGTGCTGGTTCAGGGTGGAGGTAAAGTTGGAGAGAATGCCAAATGGCGCAGCTATGACCAACATGTGACCAGGGCTAACACTACTGATGGAAACACTGAAGCAAAACTGACAGGCCTCGTTGTTACTGTCTGTAGCCTTGTTAGGACATCATCCTCTGCCGGAGCTGACCAGAACCATCCACAGTCCAGGGGTGGAGCTATAAAAATAAAGTAATCAAAGGACATTGACCTTTGTTCACCCAATTTTATTTCTTACAGGGGGACAGTGGGCCACATGTATTTTGTAAAAGATAACTTTAGGGGCAGATTCTCAGTCATCCAGGTGAATTTGTCTGAAAGTTGAATCATGGCAACTGGACTTTTTTTTCTTTATTTAAATAAATAACAAAGAAAGAAAGAAAGTTCAGTTGCCATGACTCAACTTTCAGACATTTAGGGGCAGTGGTGGCCTAGCAATTAAGGAATCGGCCCCATAATCAGAAGGTCACCAAGCAGAGCACCGTCCCCACACACTGCTCCCTGGGCGCCTGTCATGGCTGCCCACTGCTCACCAAGGGTGATGGTTAAAAGCAGAGAACATTTCATTGTGTCACATTGTGCTGTGCTGCAGTGTATCACAATGACAATCACTTCACATTCAGTCTTTTTTCTTTCAGTTAGATGGGAGGTAGGGTTAATATGTTAATATTGCGATTTCTTTTTACATTACTGTTTTACTACTAGGTTTAATCTGGACCCTTGTTTAACCATTAAGCCCGTAATAAATACCTTTGTTTTGCACCTTTAACATACTCTCTCTAAACTGACCTAAACCAGACAGATGACATTCGGGACTCATCGTATCTGATGCGGGATTTTGGTGGAGCAGTGTGTCATATTTCCACCAATTGATTGAGATAATCCATGGCATGTGCAGAGTCCATCATGACGGGGTTGGTAATGTTCCCTTCGGCAGATCTTTGTGTGGACTCTATTCATCATGTCTGCTTAATTGATTTATTAATTGCTGCATCCATCAAAGAGCTGTTGCAAGGTCGACAGACCTACGATGCGATATACAGGATGTTTTAGTAATGCAGCCAGAAGCTCGTCCTGACACTGAGATGCAGTGGAAGCAATCTACCAGTGTACATGGTCATGAAAATAATGAAATCACACTGAATGAGAAGGTGTGTCCAAACTTTTGGACTGTACTGTATATATATAAATTTTTAGGTTTTTATACTGTTAATTAAATTTTATGCTATTCAGGTTATATGCTATTGAGATTAGCATGTGTATTTTTATATGAGCATGACGTTCCTGTCTCCCACCCCTGGTCTCCTGCTGTGGATGTTTCTGGTCAGCTCCTGCAGAGGACAAGGTTAGGAGAAGATGAATGGTCATGAAAATAAAGAAAACACATTGAATAAGAAGGTGTGTCCAAACTTTTGGCCTGTACTGCATAACATACTTGCTCTGTTTTTATAAATGGACTCAAATTCGCTGTATGTAGTCTTGGAATCAATGTAATCCATAAAGCAAGCTTTATTCAACACTTTAACAGACCTTCACCAAACTCCTCAACTTACACACCACTCAGTCAGACACAAACACAGACACATTCATACACAAAGCGCATCATTGTTACCACATTCGTAGGACATGTACTTCATTCACAAACAAGAGCCTGAGTATCATGAGACAGGGACCTGCTGTCTTCAGGCTGCTCTGAGGAACACAATAGCCCTGAAGTTATGGAGATTTCCTAACAAAAACATCGAAATGTTCAAGAAGTTGTGAAGATGTGTGAGTGTGTGGACCGGGTACTCAGGTCTTGAGGGTAGGATCCTATTACTTTAATGGTTTTAATGACGTAACGAAAGATGCTACAACAGGTAGAGTTTGAATCTCTCTCTCTCTCTCTAGATCAGAATTCCTTCTTTTTTTTTGTCTCAATAAATCCCGCGTCCTAATGAACACACACCTGCCTACACATTCTAATACAGTCTACAAACACTCAGTCTCTCACATGCGGCTGACTAAGTCTTCATCCCGCCCACTGCCTTCTCCCTCATCCTCATCATCCTCTTCTCCTCCTGATATAGTGTTGTTCATCCTTGACAGAAGCAGGGGCAGGTTGATGGTGAGGCCTGATTCCTCTTCGTCGTCGTCGTCTCTTGGAGGGTAGAAGCGGCGAGCCTTAGCCACAAAATCTTCTGCAGCATCCAGGTAGATTAGACGGTCCTGGCAAAAAGTGACAAATCCAAATTTACCAATCAGTAATCTATCAGTCAATAAATCAATTAACCAACCAATAAAGCTAACCATCTATCTACCTGTCTACCTAATCTGCCCCTCTTTATGTAGAAGAATGGACCTCTAGCTCTGCTGACAGAGGGCCATTCATTTTCTCACCACATTTTGATCAGCATTTACCTTAGGCTGTCCTAGCTAGACCCATGTCTGCATCCTAACTACAACATAAAGCTTGCTGTCTTGCTTCCAGCCACCCTGGAGCCTGCTGTTGGAGTGGACTGAGAAGAACCAGAACCATCGTCTGTACTGAAGCTTAGAGGGATCTTCAGACTCAACCAGCAGACCACTGCTTGGTCTTTTACATAATGGACTAACAACGTTTACACTGGGCGCAGACCTCAATGATGAACAAGTGAATTTCTGCACAGGGTCACCCATATATAGGGGTTATTCTGGTTGTCACCTTTATACAAGAACTGACTGGTTCCATCTGAGAAGAAGTTTTCAGCTCTGGTCTCTCTCACCAGGATGAAGAGGTATCGCTCAGGTGGAGGTTCATTGCTGTTGAAGATGGACGTCTCTGAGTGGAGGGTCTGTAGCAAAGTGCGGGCGGCCGGGGCGTTGCGCATGCGATCATATGACGCGCTTGCCGACACTGTCAACAAAGACTCCGCCTCCGCCATGAAACCTGAGCCAATCAGAAATCAGTGCGGTCACATCCATAGTCTGTGGACGTATTCTTCATATCAGATTCCAATAAATCTCTCTACCTTACCCAGGTTCTCCAGGAGCATCTTCCACTTGTCCCGCACCTCTCTCCTCACCTCCCTCATGGCCTCAATGTCCACACTCAGGCGCCGGTAGCCCTGAAGGAGAAAAGATAGGACATGCTGAGCCATGGCACCCTGGACACCACTGCTGACCTCAGAAGGAGCCCTTACATTCCTGCCTCATCTAGAACACTGCCTTTAATCCTGATGAGATATTTCATTCTACTGATCTTAGACGAGCATCTGGGGCCATCTGGGGGTGTCTACGTTCACCTGCGATCCTTGGCGTTTTTTGGACCTTATCTGCAGCAGATTGTAAAGCGCCCGGTCGTCGTCCCGCTCAGAGTGGGAGGGATCTCCAGGCTCACTCCACAGGTTAGTCTCCTGATCCCGCCTCTTCTGCGCCTCCCGGTTGAAATATTCCAGAGTGTCATTACTGCAAAGCACGCACACGCACAAACACACAAACAGGTTTTATAAAGTCACATAAACAGTGATAGATGGAGTGTGTGTTTGTGCGTAGCCTTTGTACCCCAGGATGGGTCTTTTTTCATCATCATCATCATCCTCACAACAGCAGCAGCAACAATACTGAGCACAAAACTTCCTGAAGGCCGCACCCATCCCTTACACACTGAGAGACAAAAAATATTCTGGATTACATTCCATTCAATTAGATTATATTCTACTAGAATGGTGTATACTTTTGTTACTATGTAATTTAGTGATATTTAAAAGGTATTTAGCAAATTAATTTAAAATTTAATGTGTAAGCATATTTAATTGAACAGCCTTGTACTTTTAAAGGGGTTTTAAATTCTCTCTCGACTTTTTGTTAGGACTGGAACCCAAAACTGATGAACACCAGAGAGAAAATCGGTAACACTCATTGTGAACTTGTTGCAGTTACAATAGTTCTTGTTTAATTCAGAGCAGATCATACACAACTCTGCTTTCCCGATGATGAATGCTGAAGATACTGACCAGTTAGCAGAGTGGTGTTGGTGAAAGCTGGTGGGTTGATAGAAGGCCACCTTGGTGTGCTGTTATCCTGTAGACAGGGGTCTGAGGCCTGTTCCACTGGATGTCCCTGAACGGTCATTCATCCATTTCTCCTCACTCACAAGGGTAAAAATCCCTAAAATGGTTCCACAGATGAAGCAACTCCGGATTGGGAAATAGGGTGAGATCCACACAGTCAGAAGAATCCCCTCCAGACAGAGCTGAAGTCCCGATAGATGAGGGTGGTGGTAAGAGTGGTGCTGTGCTCCACAGTCGAGATGAAAAATAAAGAGGCTTCTCTGTGTGTGTGTCCCCCTCTCTCACACACACACACACACACACACACACATCCACACAGTGCCATTAAACAGTCATGTGAACGTCAGTGTTACCTCTGCCCCAAAGCTGTGGCCATCCCTCCACAGTGCAGTGTGGACTTAATATCTGGTCACAATTAATTAACACACTCATTATCACAACTTTCCCATGTTACTGGACCATCAGGCATGAGGCAGACCCCATCCTTACTAGGATGTGTGTCTCATGACCAAAAGAAATCGATGCGTTTCACACACTCGATGCGTTTCATAGACTCAAGGTTGGAACTGAGGCCAAACACACATGCAGTACACACACACAGTGAATATAAAACAGCATACACACCCATTTAAACAAAAAAGAGAAATCTTTCCCCAACTTTAAAGTTCCCTATAACCAGCAAAATTAAATCATCTGTTAAATATTTGTAAAAATAACAAAGTGTACTAAGCAGGCATGCACAATTATACATTGATATACCTTTTGATTTAATTGCTACATTTATGTTTTTTTTATAATTTTTTATTAAAACATTGCTTTTTTTCCCCCAAGAGCGTGCACAATTTATATATCCACTGCACGTGCTATAAAAGAAATATTCAAATTCTTAAAGAAAAAGAATCCTTTCACCAACGTAGGAGAATATAGCAACCCTGTGAGGTAAAAAGTGGAAGAACATAGAACTAAGAGTGTGATTTTCATGTGAAGAGCTGCAGGGGCTGAAGACGATCACAAGGTACCACCCTGCGCCGGGGGAGGGCAACATGAAGAAGCAGGCTGAGTGTTTTACCATCCACAAGTACAACACCACATTTCATAAAAGTCTCTTCTTTTTTTCCCCCCTTCTAAATTACACAGATTCAGAAAACTTACTTACTTTCATTAGACAACAGACTTTATTTCATTTCAACATTATTCATTTAAAAAAAACGCAAACAGGGAACAGATTTTATTGATTATAAGAACAGTATATAAATCACAAGTACTCTGGTTAGCCTAAAAATAAAAAATAAAAGTTTTAGGCTGAGATCAAAACCATCGCAGGACAAAAAAAATAAAAAATAAAAAGTACAAATAAGTATACAGAAAAAATGTGCTCTACAGTGGAAAGCAATTTGAAATTCTGGACTTTATTAACGTAAATACTAAAACCAAGGCTGTGATTATTTAGCTATTCAAGGCTGACCATGTATTTATTTTTCCACCCACAAGCTCTATTCAGGAACAACAGGGAGTTCAAGATGAAAAACCTCAGCAGCACCTATCTTGGTTATCCTGGAGTAGCAAACCGTTTTAATATTAATATAGAGAAAACTGGCTTGACTAGTGTTTTACATCAATAAAATCCAAAATCCCAAAGAAGGCACAAACACCCAGGGGGCATTATGGGTAATAAAAGTGCACAAATAAAGTAAACATTTGCTGCCTTCGGCTCTGGTTCTGATCTCAGTCTTGGCCTTTCTGTATAATGTCTGCTGACCTACAAATGTTTCACTGCAAAGGAGGACAAGAGACTAGGTTATAGTGTTCAGAAACATTTACAACCTTCTGACCTTTACAACCACTTTCTGGTTCCTTTATACCAAAAATAAAAAAGCAATATATAGTCCAAACATCTTTAACACTTTTATTTGCATGCATTTGCATTGTATGAATTTAACCAGTAGAGGTCCCGCATGATCAACGGAGACTGAAGTCGCTGAAAACTGATGGCACGAGAATTTAAAAGTCATGGCCATGTTCCCGTGTTAGTGCTGTAAAAGAGATTAGGCCCTGCATGAATTTAAGGCAGTAAAACCCTTACTGAGGTACAGCTTCCACCTCAGCACACTTGTTATCCTGACAGCTTTGGCTCTGCTCAGTGCTGCAGATACTGTGGCTGCAGACCCCACATGATTCAAGAAAGTGCAAAATGAACAACAACATCACCGGCAAAGGCATCTGAGATGAACTAAACGGTGTTCCTCAAGTGTTCCAGTGTGAGTTTGGGTGGAGCATGTGGTCCTTTAGGCTCACATGTTCTCAGGACATGACTCGCTGAAGTAAAGAGGAAGTCAGGCTCACAGTATCTGAACTAGCAGGCAAAAACTCTGTGGCACAGTCTTTAAATGTGGAAGCCCAGCAGCGTCCATATAAACACAGTACACAAGCGCGCACACACACACAGTAAGTCAGTTCAGTCGCAATCGGGTCCATTTTTGCAGGTCCTCCTTGTTAAGATATATAGAAAGTGTTGGTGAGATGAGACTTCATTGCCAGTCTCGGTTCAGTTTAAACACCATGTGGTTCTCCTTCTCAGTTCCTGTGTTTTCTTAGAAAGAATAAATGTCCAACGTCTGTCCCTCTGCCGTTGACCTACATATAGGCACCTCTGATGAATTTACCGATGGGAGGAGCGGAGCTCTGTGATTCGCTGACGAAGGTGAGTCATGAATTCGAACATGGTGGCAGCAAGAGACTGATGGATGAGGTAACGTGGAAGACGACCCTGACCATGGCAAAAAAACAAAAATGGGTCAAAAGAGAAGGCTTTGCAGAGAACACACACACCACAGGTCACTTTACAAACTTAACAAAGCATAATCTCCCACCCTTCCACATAGCACCGCACATTGGGGCAGTGGTGGCCTAGCGTCAGACTCGTAACCAGAAGGTTGCAGGTTCAAATACCGAACCGCCAAGGTGCCACTGAGCAAAGCACCGTCCCCACATACTGCTCCCCGGGCGCCTGTCATGGCTGCTCACCAAGGGTGATGGTTAAAAGCAGAGGACACATTTCGTTGTGTCACCGTGTGCTGTGCTTCACAATGACAAAAACATTCACTTTTATTATTAGTGTTGCTATTAATGTCTTATCAACCCATATAAATAAACAGTTCTAGGGTACAAACAAGTACCCATAAATAAAGTGTAATATTAGAAAGCAACCCTAGATGAAGCGGTCTGCGAGCATGTAAATGAGTCGTCATATTAAACTCGAGCTATTGATTTTAGATTGCCCCCTTGTGGCCCCGAGAGCCATCAATCCAGACAATTTGTAAGACTTATAAAAATATAGCATTTTACTACTCTAATGAAGACTTGTTTTAATTTCAATACACATAAGTGCCAAAACACACAGCTAAAATATCATTTCAACCAATATCGTAGATATTTCATAACATCTCTGTGTAGTTTATTTCAATATAACAAGACAAACAAAAATCCAACAGTAACAATACTCTGAATCAAATATATATTTTTAATTAAAATAATCATTTTGGACAATTTCCTTTCCTTAAACATTTTTAAATTGTTGCTTAATAATGATTAAATAAGAAAATGGCTTACCTTCAGGTCAGTGTTAAGGACCCATATAAACGTGCAGACTGAGGGATTAGAGCTAGACTTTAACACTACAAAGCCGCCAGGACCATTTTCACCCCTGAAGAAGAAAAGGAGAGAAAAACCGACTATTAATAAAAATGACAATTAAAAAAAAAAAAGAAAAGAATGAAATGAAATTATTATATATATATATATATAACAAGGGTTGAACTCAGTAATGAGGTGCATCGTGTCACACCTGACAAAACGGTTATGTGGGGGTTTGGCCTCGTGAGTAGTTGCCATGCCAGCAGAGATGTAGCAGTCCCGCTTACGC
Organism: Denticeps clupeoides; assembly: GCF_900700375.1. Taxonomy (NCBI): domain Eukaryota; kingdom Metazoa; phylum Chordata; class Actinopteri; order Clupeiformes; family Denticipitidae; genus Denticeps; species Denticeps clupeoides. Next base: position 19,854,995 of record NC_041713.1, on the reverse strand, counting down.
TCCACCCGTCTGACGTTAACAAAGTCCCTAAGAAGAGAAGGCGGAGCTACAACTGCTGCAATTTCACAGTGCATGTTCATGTAGGTGCCTGGACTGTTACCTGGGAGAAACTACGCCCCCTGCTGCTCCCGCAGAAACATCATATGACACCAGAGTGTTGTCGTCCACTCTCTGTAAAATCTGAGGCAGACAGAGACAAGCTCCAGCCACGTCCAGGCAGGCTTTGTTTGCTCAATAATGAACGAACGCTGTATTGTTGTTTGTGTGCGTTTTCTAGACCCCAACCTGACATGCAGACACGGTCCTGTTCCACTGTACCATCTTCTCTGGCTGTAGAATCACCTCCTGGTACACTAATTCTGCAGGACACTGCATGAATGCCTGCAACACACACACACACACACACACACACACACACACACACTCAAACCCAGAAATATCTCCAGCACAATATCTCTTCTTCCAGCAGAGTAGATCCAGAATCAGTATGAAACCATCTCCACAGCTTACAAAAAAACTACAAACACTCCTCCTACTTTTACAGATCTGTGTGTGTGTGTTATACTAGACAACCTAGAGCCATGAATATATGAAAGGAAATTCATTTTCAGGAAGAGATGTTTTGCACCTTGAGGATGAAAGTCTTCCCATGGAAAGGAATCTCCAGAGTGTAAACAGAGTCGCCAATATCCTGCAGACGCACACACGTCAATGAGGGGATTAATGCGACACAACGGCGTGTTCCGGCTCACACACAGTCTCACACTCACGTTGTTCTTTTCAAACTTCCAGTTTTCTTCTTGCGTGAGTATCTGCTCCACCACTGCCATGGCCTCCCTCCCCTGTCGAACAAACTCCTTCTCCTGAGGCACAGAGACAGCGGGTGTTCACACTCTTCACTGTGGTGGGACACTTCAGAGAGCACATTGCCGTGGTTCTCTCTACCTGTGCAGTCACCGCTTTCCTACCCAACCCCTCCTCATCCAAGTCCTCCTCAGACCCTGACAGAGACAGAGAGACAGAGACAGAGAGAGACAGAGAAGTATTATCAAAGTGACTAAAGACAATTACTGCATAACGAAACGACTTTCACATAGACTCAGTTTGTGTTGTAATTTACCATAATAGATGTTTTTTTACCGTCTTCCCCAATAAAAACATTTTTGGAAAAGGGTCTTTGCACTATAAGTGTAAGAAGGGTGAGAGAGAAGTTACCTGCAAGAGACTCAGGTGGAGAGTAGAACTGGCCATCAGACAGGGGTCGGGGGTAGATCATGGAAGCTCGCTCACATGCTGCATTCACAGCTGCCAGGTAAACTGGGACAGAGACCGACAGAATAGCCGCATAGAGTCATGTCAGAAAATTAGGACACCCTATGAAAGCCTGTATAATTTAAAAATATATTTGGACATATGGATATTTAATATTTTAATGATATTGAGGGATCCAAATAATATAACTAAACAATTAAAAATTAAGAAAAGCCTTTTTAAAACTGTCTGCGAAATGTAATTTTAAAAGAATGCAATTTCTGGTGAGGAATAAATTAGGACACCCCCACATATTATCCCACTTAAAATGGTTAAAATCCCACACAGCTGTATCACGTCAGATGCATATGGTCAGTACATCGTTACCCAGCGTTGTAAAGGAGCCTCGCCCCTGCTTAAACCTCAGATTAGTGAAGTGAGCACCATGGTGAGATCTAAAGAGCTGTCTGATGCCCTCAGAAAGAAGATAGTGGCCGCTTAGGAGTCTGGTAAGGGATTTAAAAAGATCTCAAAAGAATTTGACATCAGCCATTCCACCATCCGAAAAATTGTTTACAAGTGGAGGACATTCAAAACAACTGCCACCATGCCCAGGTCTGGCCGTCCAAGCAAATTGACCCCCAGAGCAGACTGTAAGATGCTCAAAGAAGTCATCAAAAATCCTAAAATGTCCTCACAGGAACTACAGCAGGCTCTGGCTACTGTCAATGTGAAAGTGCATGACTCTACTATCAGAAAGAGACTACACCAGTTTGGCTTTCATGGGAGGTGTGCAAGGAGGAAACCTTTGCTCTCTGAGAGAAACATAAAGGCCAGACTGAAGTTTGCCAGAGCGAGCGTAGACAAAGACAATGTCTAAAATTGAATTATTTGGACACCAGAACAGAAGACATGTTTGGAGTCCTGGAATGGCCAAGTCAAAGCCCTGATGCTGTGGGGTGACTTGAAATGGGCCCTCAAACATCTCACAGCTGAAAGAATTCTGCGTTGAGGAGTGGGGAGTGATCGAGGTCAGAGAGTGGTAAAAGGCAACCAAAGGCGTTTCACCGGAGTTATATCAGTTATTAAGGGTTAAGGTGTACTTAACTTTGTCCTACACATTTTTGTTCATATCTTTTTTTTGATGTGTAAAACTTTTTTTTTTAGTTTTGTGTTGTTTAATTGTAATTAAGTCACTTTCTTTTCCAGACATACATAAAAACATGAATGGACATTGATGTGAACATTTCCTAATAAAGACCTGATTATTAAATGGGTGTCCAAATTTTCTCACATGACTGTACGTACATACATACATTTACGGCATTTTATCCAGAGCGACTTACAACATACAGAACGCGATTCAATTATTACATCAACCTCCATCATCAAATGTTCCTGTCTTACTCACCCCTCTCGTCCTCAGCCTCCTGGGTAAGCACCTTAAAGTCCAGGAACCAGGTCTCCAGCCAGGCCACCACGAAGGAGGTAATAGGCAGCACGTAACCAAAGGCATTCTGGCTGAAGAGCTGCACAGAGAAAATAAATTTTAAAAAAATCACTACCGTTACTCAAAAACAATATACCAGTGTGTAGAGATAAAAAAATTACAAGTACATCATAAAGTTATCAGTAAAATGACTTGTTTTTAAAACTATTAGTCAAACAAATTTGTAAATGTAATCAGAAAAAACTGATGTGGCATCTTGTGATATCTTGGCCTGTAATATATTATTGATACGCTGTAATTTGAACACATCAACCAAAGTCTTAAAATCAGTGCACTGGCTACCCATCAAATTTAGGATTAACTACAAACTCCTTCTTTTGCCCTATAAAGCTCTAAATGGTCTCGCCCTGCAGTACCTGAGTGAACTTTTAGTACTTTAAGACCCACCATGCCCCCTGCGATCAACGGGTGCGGGGTCACTACTGGTACCCAAAGTACAGTCGGGACTCAGACACAGTCTCAGTGTTTAAATCTAAACTAAAAACACATCTGTTCATTCCTTCTGTTAAAGTCCCAGACAGTTTCAATTATTAAGTCCACCGTATCACACAGTCACCCTGTTATGCACAGACTGTGTTAAATTCACCTTAGTTAGGCTAGTTAGGGTACCGGGCCACTGTAGCACCAATATACACTATAACCACATATTTCTGTACCAGTCGTACGATGCCACCGTCTGCTGCTGCTTATGTTTGTTCTCTCCGAGACACGGAATCAAGCGCACAGACCACTGGCAGACCCCAGTGAAGAGACCATCCTGGTTCCTGGCAACTGCTAAACGAGGACTTAAAATGGACCAGTAGCATCATAATGGACACAAAAAAATCTTTTTTCCAATCTCCTAGTTTTTTGTGTGGAGTTTTTCCATTTACATTTACAGCATTTATCAGACACCCTTATCCAGAGCGACTTACAATCAGTACTTACAGGGACAGTCCCCCTGGAGCAACTTAGGGTTAAGTGTCTTGCTCAGGGACACAATGGTAGTTAGCGGGATTCGAACCCGGGTCTTCTGGTTCACAGGCGAGTGTGCTACCCACTAGGCTACTACCACACCTTTTCCTTGTGTGCAGAAGGGTCAAGTGTGTAGAGTAGAGCCTGTCAAAGCCCATTGAAACATACTGTATGTTATTTTGGGTTATATATGTTGGGTTATATATATACATGTCGGTGTTGTAATCCAGTCCAACCATATAGAGAATTAACTCAAACCAGTGTGTATAAAACCGTTTTTTTAATTGCAGAAAAACAATGTGTGGAAATATGTGCTTTGTTGCAACTTATGACTTGGATTGGATTGTTACCAGAAACAACACAATTTTAGATTAGATATACTTTAATGTACGTTCTAAATGTGACAATTTTTCTATGATAAGGCTCCAACAATAGAAACAGTGAAAGATTAAGAACTGACACATTGACAAGCACGTACACTTAAGACGCTTAAGAATAAAAAAAAAATGTTTGTTCAGCCTGATTACTGCAGAAGGGACTAGGGATTTTTCGTAAGCTTTTTTCCTGACCTCTAGAATTTTGTAACATCAGCATGATGGATGAGAAAACATGGATGAAATATGCTTGCTAACCTTAAAAAAGTTCTTAGTGTTCACAGCAGGAGGCATTTTTTTTTTTTTTTTTTTTAAATAGAGCCCATCACAATCTCAACACATACTGTGATTTATAACTATACCGCATTATATTAGTTAGGCCTTCGGGTATCACATGGTATTTCCACACTGCCAACAACAAGCGACGTTCACTGTCAAAGACACTCCAGGCAGATGTGCAACATCTGACGATTTTCTCCTTCCTCGCAGTGTCGAATTATAATCAGTGCTATAATTAATCTCCATCTCCTGCTTCAATGCTGTGTTTCTACTGTTAGTGGGTCCCAACAGATTTTCAACTAAATGTCATGTTAACCGTGTCAGGCGGTTGCTCTCCACTGGCGTACATCCCATAGAAAACAATGGGACTCAGAGACGTGCTGGACGCGACCCATCTGTGAAGGACTTCAGTCCACTCAGCTGACAGAACGGAAAGTGCTTCAGTTACACTGCAGCTGAATCTGTACCGGAAACCGTTCCCACATCAACGGCAAATGGGTTGTGAGGCATCTTGAAATTATTTTTCGTGCTTCAAAGCCACCAAAGCGCCATGCGAACTCAGTGCGTAGGGCGCTCATCTTAAAAGCAACGTGCACACTGCATTGTGGGATCTGTAGTATTTTTTTTATGTTATCAGCGCTTCATATCGCCGGGCCAAAAATAATGGATCTCTATAAAGTGATCGCGTGGGATGGGACTCCACACAATGTTGAAACTGAAAGGGGTTCATTTATGAGACGTTTACGCAGCGCCACTGGTGTCCTCTCAGTGAATGGGATTATGATGGATTCCTTCCACTGCTTACACCAACAAACAAAAGTTGAAACTACAACAAAGTGAAGTGATTGTGATACAGCACACGGTGCACACAGTGAAATTTTTCCTCTGTTTTTAACCATCACCCTGAGTGAGCAGTGGTCAGCCATGACAGGCTCCCGGGGAGCAGTGTGTGGGGACGGTGCTTTACTCAGTGGCACATTGGCGAATCGGGATTTGAACCGGCAACTTTCTGATTACAGGACCGCTAAGCCACCACTGCCCTGTGTTGAAATAGTCTGGTGAGAACTCCACGGAGCTGAGCGAGCACCCTTTAATCACATCAGGGATAGAGACCTTCGTCACACGGGCCTTGTGATGTTATCTGCAGAGACTATGAGCAGCGTCAGACGTGTCAGTGAACACTTCTGCATTTCAACTTCTGCTTACAAAACATATTAACTCCTCAGATCTACACACTCGCCGTGTAACCGGTCAGAGACATCCCCGGCCACGATTATTTACTGATTTACTACACGCACAGTACGTGTAGGCACACACCAGTCAGCTCTAATCCTTTTTCCCAGTTTCAGGATTCAGGACTTTATGCTTCAATGTGCAACACTGCAACCAACCAAACAAAGGAGCATGTGGGCAAAACCGAGATTTTGAACCAAGCCAGAGTATATATCTGGAGGAACATGCAAAACTGAAATCAACCTCAGCATTCGGCTACTAATCAAACCTCAAATAAAATAAGATGTACAAGAGTAGAAATCCCGTTACACAACAGAGAAAATCCCCTCTTGTCTGACTTTACTCCCACTTACCTCTGCATCCACTCAGTGTGGGAAATACCTAATATGTTTAATAATTCTGAACATTACAATTCATTTGTTAAAGAAATGTATAAAATAAATTGAGGACACATTTCACTGTGTCACCGGCTGCTGAGCTGTGGTGTCTCACATACGACATGGAACCCAAACACCAATCCTAATCCCACGCATGCAGGTGAGAACCGCAACAGTCTATGACGAAATCTGGTCAGCTCATCCACATCCAATCGGGAATTCAGAAGTGCGGAAGTTTAGAATTTAGACTGAATTTGGACACTAACTGAATCTTAGGGTTAATTCACATTAAACCAAAATCATAATTCGAAATCATATTGGAAACTCACGTCTGAAATGATGACCTTTGCGATGAGGAAGGCAGTGGTGACCAGAGTGGTGATCTAGGGAGAAACACAGAACACGCGGACCTTAACACACTTTCTCTCTCACCCAATGGTGTGTTTCATGTGTTCCGTTCATTGTGTGTTTCACCGCCTGTTTGTGCATCTTACCGCTATGACCCACCAGTGCCTCAGGCGCAATGCTGCATAACCCAGCTGCAGACATAAAAACCTGAACAGAGCCAAGATCTGAGAGAGAGAGAGAGAGAGAGAGAGAGAGGTGGGAGGTGGGGGTTACAGGAGTCAGCAAATTCCCTTTATCTTATAATTAACACTGAATCAATCAGCAGAGCAGCGCATGACGCTGTGGTGAGCAGAATTTGGCTTTAAACACTTAGTGGGACCAGCATCACTCTGTAAGAACGGTAAGCTTATACTTACAAAGATATCAAAGAATGAAGACTTGAAGTTGTACTGGATCACTTCTTTCTGCAGACTCTCCCAAATGTTCTTGTTCATCTGGTCGAGGATAAAAGGTTTAATAACTTGTTATGGAGATCTGATCAACGAAACGTGTCCTCTGATTTTCACCATCACCCTTGGGCGGCCATGACAGGCGCCCGAGGAGCAGTGTGTGGGGACGGTGCTTTGCTCAGTGGCACCTCAGTGGTTCGGGATTTAAACTGGCAACCTTCTGATTATGGGGCCGCTTCCTTACCCCCAAGGTCACCACCGTCCCCAAACACTGCTCCTCGAGCGTCTTTCGTGGCTGCCCACTGCTCGCCTAGGGTAATTGGTTAAAGGCCCAGGACACATTCGTTGTGTCACCGTGTGCTGTGCTATGCAGTGTAACTACAATGGCATCTTTCCATGTGCCACCACACCCGGATCGAATCAAGAACTGTGTGGTAACAAGTAGAGATGTTGGATCAGGTATATAAGAGGGTAAATCCAAAAATGTGCAGGATATAGGCCCTCCAGGATCCACAATTCCCTTTTTAACCATGTCCCACTTCATTTAATGATTAAGAACATTCATTCATTTATATTGACCATGCCTGCCATTTGTAGAATTATACAAGTGAGAAGAGAAAGAGAAAGGAAAGGAAAAATGGGATTGTGTGGAATGGTGAGAAAAGCAACAATGCCCGACAACAACTACTCACATTCAGCTCAATGATCCAAAGCAGAGATATGAAAAGAAGGTCGAAGGTCACAAAAAGGCAGAAGGTCCGGCGCACGTCGGAGATGACCTTCCGTTCTCCGGGGGGGACGGGCAGGTAATGCGGGGAGGGGATGGAGAGCGTGGACTGCGAGTACGATGCATTCAGAGAGGCGATGACCGGGAGACTCCCCTCCAACTCGCCGTAGCCCACTCCTCCAGGCATGCTGGTGAACCACGGAGCGTGCAAGCTGGAAAAAAAGAAAGCAGGATCCATCACTGCACAGAGAGACCAGCCCTTCCTCAGATAACTAAACATGCTTTACTTTGGCACGATATTTACCCAAGTTTCTGTGTGTCCGTCTACAATCCACAGATAAGAGCCTCGCCGGTCGGTACAATAATACAGAAATAAATTTCCCGACCGCGCAGAGCAAAAAACCCGCGGTTTCCCAAAAAGGAGAACAGACAGACAGCAGGGGAAACGGTCGGGAGAACTTTGCACCGACGCCGATGCGCACGAAACTCACGCAAACTTGCCAGTTCCGTCGGTTTCGTGTTTGGACGACGTGACGTCAGAGAGCGGGGCGGCATCGCTGGGACAGAAACATGCCACCCGTGTCAGTCACCGAGCTGGCGACAGGACGGGGCGCGCGAAGTCGCCATTCCTCGTCCAATCGGTCTGTGTGAAAAGTCCGTCTCAGACTTGCGCACGGCGCTGCGCTGCCAACGCGGATCTTCACCACGAACCGATCGCTCCCCACGGCCACACTTTAATCACCTGGCGCCCGTTTAACACCGCCGCGCACTCTGCGCCAAAACTCCCCTGATTATTTTAAGAGCATCGCGAAAAAACAGCCGTACTTCCGGCACTGGTGCCTCAAACCGGAAATAGGTGACAACGACTTCCGGTACCAGTCCTGTGGTTTTTTTTTTTGTTCGTTACACGTTTTGTCCACGTTTTGTTACTTGAGTGGAAAATTACTTTTATTCTTTATAATAAGATTTTTTTCATAGTAAAATCGCTTGTAGTCGAACTGATTCGAGGGGGGCGTGGCCTTCTAAGGTCTCGACCCGGGACTACAGGCAGTACCGAAATTTGACGAAAAGAAAAAGTAAATGCCCCAAATCAAAGAATCACCAGTACAACAGTGACATTTAATTGATATTTTTATTGGACGCATCATGTTGTCTTTGATGTTATTTGAATGTCCTGAATCTGGATAAAAGGGCCCTTCCAAATGGATTTGGCGTCACCAAATGTCAAGTCAAAAAGTAATTTCAGAACAATTCGTCTTGTTATTGAACAATTATCTTTTTAAGGTCTGCGGGGGAAACAGTTTTATAGATTCCAACAGATAATAGTTATAATTTTATAAAACATCATTAGCATCATTAAAGTGATTGCACATTTGTCTTGCTGTCTCTGTGGAGAGTTGCATAGCTCTTGTTATTACATATTATTGCTATTGTCTCTTTATTACATATTACTTGTGTTGACTCGTTCAGAGGAAAAGTCGCCGGATTACATATGTACAATATACACAAAGCCCACTGTTCACACGCATGCTGACCTGGTGGGTATACAGCACATTTCCACTTGCATGAGTACCTCTGTGCGTACACCGTGCCACTAGGTGGCAGCAAAGCCCAGTGATCGGCTTAGAAGCAGAAGCATACAAATAAAATCAATATGCAACATTTTACTTTCTTACATTGTTATCTTTACAGTGTTGATCAAAGCAGATATTGTCCACAGCTCATATGTTATGTGATGGATGCACCACTTGCAGTTATGCATGAATGATTGTACAGTCATTATGGCCTGGATAATGATTAAAAACGAAATATTTATTTATTTATTATTTTTTTTCTTTTCCTGAAATCAAGACCCACTCATTCACTCGGTATCCATCGCAGCTCCATCCACAGTCGGCCTGTAGGAGCCAGAATCCAGTGGCCAGAACTGAGGCCACAGTGCTGCCCGCCACACCCTGGGAGTGTTTTGTTGGTTTATTTTGTTAATTTCTTGTTTTGATCGTTATTTTTTTCTGTTAAATGTGGAACTGTTATGGCGATAAGCAGGCCTGACGTGTGTTGTTGGTGTTCCTGCTAACTGTACTGATGCGCTTGAACTCTCTGTCACTGCTACGCTGCAATGTGTATGAGAAAGATGAAAAGATAGCATGAAAGATGGAATGTTATGTACACATCTGAACATTCGTGTGACTGTACTCTGTACCCATGTGTTCTGTGTGCTTAGTCTCACTCTGTCCCCCTCCTCATCACAAAGGGGACTCTGTAGTACCTGACTGATAGGATACACGACTTCCTTCATTTGGTCGTGTTGTTAAAAGCGGCTCATGAACTCTCGTCCCCCGAGTTCTCTCATTTCATTAGTAGGTCAGAGCAGGGTCACAGCAGCACGTCCACGTCACGTCTCTGTAATACCCTGCTTATTCATGACACCCAAATTTATCTGTCCTCTTTTTGTCACCTTTATTTCTTCAACTTCCTCACACACACACACAGACAAACAATGCCCTCAAATGGTCTTTCTCTCTTTTTTTAGAAAATGGTCCGCCCTGCATTTTATTTTTGCAATTGTGTCAGTCTTTATACCCCATTTGCTTCTTTTTATTAAACTGCCCCTCCCCCACCCCTCCTCTTTCTCACAGTCTTTCCTTCTTCAGCTCTCCTCCTCTCTGTTGTCCTCGTCCTCCTCTGCCTGTCCTTCCTCGTCACTCTGTGGTATGGCCTCTGCCATGTTCAACTCTGATTCAGTCTCTGCTGGGCTTGTTTCCTCTGGTGGACCTGTGAGAAGAGGAAGTGATGTCAGAGGAAGAGGCCTTTTTTCTAGTTGACCTTTTGTGGCCTCCTCGCATTGCTTTCCTAGGAGCTCGGAATTCATTAAAGTATCTTGCAGTCACTTAGGACATCAGAAAACAGCAATGCATTGATTATTGAATGTTCATTTAACAATGTGCAGACCTATTACAGTGAGCTGACATTTGAATGTGCCTTCTGGATGATTATCCGGCGTTGGTGCAGAACCTATTCTTCATATATTGGGAATGTTTTAGATTCATGAGGATGGAAAACTGTTGGTGGAGCAGAAACATGGGCCGTGTTTTCCAAAGCTGGAAATAAAGTCCTCATGTCCATGTTCTTAGTAGGACCCATCAGTTACACGCTTCCGACTGTGTAAGTTGATAGCATAGCAAAGCTTCCCTTCCCAACCACTTTCCCTGATCTAGTGCCAGGATGGTGGATATGGAGAAATTAGCCAGAACAAGTTTCATTCAACTTCCTCTATGCCATGTTTGATAGTAGGAAACACATGATTACAATGAATGTATATCAGGGATTTTGGTGGTTTTGCTGACACAGACAATAATGCAGAATTTTCCAAAAGACAGAGGTAAAGGAAATCAAAGGTCAGAGATCAGGACAAAGGGATTCGGGTTCATCCACATGAGAAAAAAAAGTGTAAAGACACTGATTGTCACTGTGAACACTCTAACACTTGTGTCCCACAGGAGGGGCAGGATTCCGGCTGTACTTAGACGTTGCTATTACTACTTTTTTCAGTATCTGTGTGTGTGTGTAAGAGAGAGGGGTTCTGGGGGGGATTGTATTGCTGGCTGGGAATGATATACGCAGTCACATACACAGTATGGCTGGAGGGGCACAGCTGGTGAAGCTTAGACGACTGACTCGGCCAGACAAGGGCACAGGGAGGTGTGTGTCACCATCTGATGTGTGTGCACGTGCAGATAGTTCTTTTGTGTATGTGTGTTTGTATGAATGATTCTTGTTGAAGGTGGTTTCAGGGAATCTGTCTTCATGAGTTGTATGTGTGTGTGTGTGTGTGTGTGTGTGTGTGTGTGTGCACTTGCAGGCTTGTATTTAGGAATGAGTGTGTATTTATGCCTGCATGTTTATATGACTGTGTCATTATGTGTGTGCAAACATGTCATGAGTTTGTGAAAGTACTTGTTAACACAGGACTGGTGTGTGTGTGTGTGTGTGTGTGTGTGTGTTTACCACTGCTCTGAATGAGGTCTCTCTCCTGCACCTCTCCCTGTCCACTGCAGTCTTCATGCTCCTCCTCCATGTGTGGATACACACCTAGCTTCTGCATTTGGGCTTCAGCCATCTGTTGTACGGCTGGACGTGGATCACCAACGCAAGGGGACACAGGTGACACACAACCAAACACATCACAAACAGGGACATGTCACCACAACGTACAGGGGCACAAAGGTAAAAAAGGGGCAGGTTTGTGTAATGAACCAGACTAGGTGACCACCACTGCAGTCTCAGACAGACAGACAGACAGAAGGACGAACAGAAAGCCACAGAAAGCATTAGAAAGGCAGACAGACTGGCAAACCGACAAAGGACCCCAATCCACCTCTAAACAACAAGCCACAAGCAGGACATGTTTCACTCGGCTCATTTCCTGGAACTGAAAAGATATTCTTTCCTTGGGATTACAGACCAGAAATCGCAAAATTGTCAGTGTGCAGCATTGTGCAAATGTTTTAGGCCCATCTAAAAGTGTTGAAAATGCCCATCAAAAACAAAAAGGGTATTTACATTATTTTTGTTTAAAATTTTAACAAATTGAAATAAAAATGATCACATGAAGTCATTTTTTATGTAAAATGGCCAGGCATTAAACATATACAGTCCTCACCACACACATACAAATATTCCAAATCAAAGAGTGCACATGTGAGAATCTTAATAGAATGAAATTGTAAATATCCTATATTGTCCCTCAGTTGTTAGATTTCTTATTAGATTTTCTTATATCATATCTGTTGTGCAAATGTCTAACAGTCTTGCAATAAAACCTTAGAAAAAAAACCTAAAATGGGGAAAATACTCTGAACATCCTCAACATAAAAGAGCTTTTCAGAGATGTCAGAGTCTTGCCTTTTCACAACACCTCCATGTATGATTTGGGGACAATTTCTTTCAGCATTCTGCTGTGCGGCAGGTTGTAGGTACATGCGGTTTCTTTTGCACAGTGCTGCGTGTCTGAATGTATGAACATGCATTCATTCATGCTGGAGAAAAAATTCATTCTGTGTGTCTGTGTGTGTGTGTGTGTGTGTGTGTGAAGCTGTATCCTGTATTCCGTAATCCTGGATGATCCAGAGGCACGCAGACTTCCATCCAGCACAGCTGTCACCCCTTCTAATCTCTCATTTTCTCTTCCCCTCACTCTCTCCATGCTTTTCCTCTCACTATCTCGGTTTCGGCCTATTGCTATGCAGCGTCTGAAACCAACGCAACATATCTAGACATGCACACACATGCACGGGAAAGGGAGCAGACAGAATGATGCGCATGTGCAGGGATGTGTGAAGGAGTGCTTGTGCGGCGCAGCACTCGTCGCATCCCTCACAGCCCTACCTTTCAGCGACGGAGGCTGGTACACGTTGGGGTTGACCCGCTTGGGCTTGAGAACGCCGTTCTCCCCGACGACCCACTGGCATAAAAAAAAAAAAAAACATGAGATCTGAGAAAATCTAGACCATTAACTCACTGAGGGAGAGAACAAACGGAATCGGAATTAGCAGTAGGAAACCGAAAGAGCGAACACATGTTACATTTCTTCATCAAAACTCAGCAAAGCGCCTGAAAAGCCCTTCCGGAATCTCAAAGCAGACAGTGAAGATGTATCATCTGTAGGATTGACAGACCCTGGAGGACAATGTTCATCAATCTATGATGCACACTGAGGAAAGAAAGTCTTCATCTATAATACATCAATCTGCATTCTACCCAGACGTCCTGTTCTGTGTTCGATTTAAACCAGGCTTTGCTGTGTGCATGTGACCACTTATGTAAATATCTGTTCGAGGTCCGGTTGCCCAGCTTCTGTGGACACATATAATCCCTCTTTAAAGCTGCTCTGGTTCGAAACCAGCCAACTAGTCCTGAGGCAATGTGGAACAATTTCACATGTGATGATCACAGCATCTATCCACGTTCACGGTGCAGTTACCTGATGTGTAGAGTTGTCTTCCTCAGGCGACGATTGGTCAGCCACTCTGAACAGTGTTGCTGGTGTGGGCCTGCGACGCCGGATCTGCGACAAACACATCAGATGACGCATTATTACAGCATTACAGCTTCTAACAAGCCAGTGGCACATGGGCAAAGGATCCCTCACTTCCGCTGGCAACTATTTCTGGAGAGGGGCCATCTCATCAAGACTACACTTCGCTGTTGGAATTCCTCTCCGTCCTGCCAAGGTTAAAGGTGAGCCAGTAGGAGGCAGGGGAGAGGAGAACATATCCTGGAACACAGAGTGCTGTCCTGCTTAAGTTTTATTATGGCAGCAAGGCATGCAGACAAGGTTTGAACAGGAACTTAGGGGGAAAGCAGAAGGAGAAAAGGAGGAAGGATCAGTGAACATGATGTTTCAGTTTAATGGGTCAGCAGACAGCAGGGTTTAAACCAGCTTGGTTCACCAGGAAACATCCCTGCAGAAGACGTCCCCGTTTCCAAGCAACCATCTTTACCACCGCCATTAATACATTGGAATACAATGTATACATTGGATGTGTTCAGGAATGTCCAATTTGACTCTATATAACAGAGGTCACCGAGATGAACAAGATAGTAAAAGATCATTCCGGCAGTTTTGTTTGGGATTTTTTTTGTGCGTGTGTGTGTGTGTATTTCTGGATGGTTTGGGCTGATATCTGGCAACACTTTTTGAGCTACTCTGTATATGTGAGAAACATCCAGAAAGAGGAAGCAGGATAAGTGAGTGCTATGAATTTGGAAAAACATCAGTAAATTCTGGTCATCTTCTGGTTAGCAAATAATTCAACAGCAAGGAAAAGGGAAAAAAGGAAGTACCTTTCCTCACACAAGCAAACAAGCCCCACGGACTCTGTATATTCTAACTAATATGTGACTGTGCTCTGAGGAATAATCTGATGTTTTACAGGCATCGCTTCGCTGTAAACTGAGGTCAGAAGGTCGGAAACATAAAGAACCTATCATCTTGGTCAAGACCAGGCCATACCGTGCCTTGAACCCTGATCTAACACAGTCTCACTAGTTTTTTTTAGCTCAGTATGGAAGTATAGACATGTTCATTCTGCACGTATCTGCATTTTAATGCTTTGATAAGGACACATACAGTAGTTTGTTTCATTCTAGTGCACAACTTTTGAGTTCTATTTTTGAAAAAAGCGCAGAACAATGAATGTGACAAAAAAATTTGATGATGAAAAAATCCTCAAGGTTTAGAAATCCATGCAGGCATGACTGTGGCACAAATTGTAGTTTTGCCAGGTGCACAGCAGGCAGAACTCTCTATTCTAGTTTTAATGTCATGTCAGCAAATCATAAGATCTGTGGGTTCTGCTGCTTTTCCTTGGGACTCAAAAAGTGCGGATTTCCTACTAGCTCAGGACTTAAAGCCAGTATTTGTGATTTTTAAGCTTACTTTGTTGTTCCCTTAACATACATCTACATACACGTCCCCCGCCCATCCCTTTCTGGTTACAGCAGACTATTTAAAGAACACTATCCACAGTCCCACTTTCACTACATTCTCTCTCTCTCTCGCTCTCTGGTAGATGTCTAATATATATACATATATGGCACAAGTATAATTGAGGTCATGGTGGTGTATTAAAATGATCTACAAGTATAGCCTCATTTTAGACTTTTTTTTAATGGGTCCTGAGATGCCCTGTGTGACAAAATGATCTCAAACGCTAAAGTTTATTTTTTCCTCTTTGTGAAAATCCTGGAGTAGTACGTATGTAACACATGCACACGAAGACACACACATAAGTGCAGACACCTGCATCTTTATCTCAAAATCATGGACACGTTTGTCTGAAAAGGGTTTCATCAGTACAGGCGCATGTTAATATGTTAGTGTTTGTTCCTGATGGTCACATACATTTAATCACACTGCACTGTCTCACTGCATTTAAAATCCAGTACACAGAACCTGTAAGTCCACTGAGGTAATGTCAGTGAGTAACAGTCTGTCAAAAGACCAAATCATATTCCACATTTGACACAATGAACATGGGAAGTGTGCATGTGACTGGCAAATCCTGCTGAAAACTGGGAGAGTGGAATAAAATGTGGCACACTTTGCCTAGAGGGCAAGTGAAAACTGTACAGGGACAGGAAAGCTGGAGCACTGAAAATAGAGCAATGGGCGCTAGAATGTGTGCAGCTGGGAAACTGATCAATGCCTGCAAAAAGCACCACAATCATTTCAGTCATTATTGGAATACGTGTCTATACACGTCGACCACATGATGACTTGGAGTCCTGCATACCAGTTGTTCCTGCCTTCCAAAAAACATGGCAGCACTGAGTTAGTAACAGAAAGGAACCAAATGGTTTTGTATAAGAAATCAACATTCAGAAAATAGGACCTAACATAAACTAGAATTACGCCGGGTAATGTTGACCAGATAAGGCAACGTGGGTCTGGCTTGGGAGACCAGGTCTACTTGATTCATTAAGATGCCAGCTGGGGCAGCTGAAGCTGTGACATAATCTCATTTGAACTATTTCAGTCCATCTCCACAGCAATAGATATACATCCAGCAGATATCTTCACAGTTACAATCAACATCCCAGATGAAAATCAGTCCTTCGCTCACCCCATCACAAGTGCGGGCCTCTATTACAGCACACATCATATTTTGCAAATACATTTTGGACTTCTGACACTACAGAAGCATCTGCCAGGTATCCACCCTGGTCCTCCAACATCTGTCTGTTGAATTTGCCAGAATTTGCCAATATAACAGTATGTAGTCTTCTCTTGTAACCTTGTAAATACACCATTTTTTTCCAAGTTGTTCAAATCGATATATTAGTGATATTTCGGAATGATAACTAATATATATGGTTTTATTCTGCCATATGTTCCAAACAATCTGTTGGCATGGAGGTGGCATTTGGCTGGGGTTCTGTAGACCTCTGTAGGGGTTTAAGATTTTATAGCCTCACTGTTTGTGGAGGTTAATCTTTCAGGCAAGTTTATTACAATTTGCAAGTTTTATTTTTGGCCCATCATTAAACATTGTTCATTTCAAGCAGGTAGCTATTTTATAACAATTCCCTGACTAACAAAGGGAAACGCATTCATTTGAATGAAGTCTTGTTTTTTTCTTTGCCAAATTGGCCTCATATTTGTATCCTAATTAATCAAAAAGTAATTGATTTCAACTGGTATGTTCAGTTTCATTGTTTTAGATTAATTTCAATGGGTGCCATCAAATGTGTTTTTAATTAAAAGTCAGATTTCTTTTATTCGTTTTTAGACAGACAACATTGTTGTAGTATCACACTCCTCTAGGTGTGCTCTACGTGAAACACCCAGGGGACCAGGCCGTGCCTCTCAGCTAATACTCTACTAAACCTCTGCAATGTACCTCTAGCATTTACTTTTTACGTTTCACCTTTTCAGATAAGTAGCCTGAGTGTTCCACTTGTTCAGTACTTCATGTGTCCTATGTTTCTCTCTGTGCCCTCCTTTCAACCACATTATTCTATTTATTCATTCATTGATCTTCTTTTACATTTTCTTCTTCAGCCCTTTATGGTTAGTGTGATTGTGTGGAATGTCATAGTAAGCTTTATTAACTCCTAATGTTACTTAATAACTAGATGTGGGCATAGATTAATTTTCTTAATCTAGATTAATCTCACTGTAATCTTGGAATTAATCTAGATTAATATATAGTAAGCAAAATTAATCTAGAGTAAAAAAAATTAATCTAGATTACTCTAGATTCTAGATTAATCTACATTAATCTACATTAATCTAGATTAAAATGGCTCATTTGAATTCTGCCGAAGGCATTCAGAATATGTGTGCTACCCAAATAATGACTAAAAGTAAGTCTTTGAGAACGGGTTTCTCAAGCCAGGTGGCGCATTAGACCAGGGGCTCATCTCCTGTTTCCAAAATGAATCACAAACTGCTTGAGAAAGCTGTTCTACTATGATAATTGGTGATGAAAATAAATTATGTTCAATAAGATGTACTTGTGTTTACCAACTGTTTATTCAGTTAAATAGCTGCATCCGTGTTACCACGTCACGTTTGATGTGGTAATTTCACAGTTCGAAGACTCGTTCTCGCCCCCTACAGTGCAATTCGGCTAGGTATACATCCGCGCTAAAATATCAAGGTGAAAGTCATCATAGTGTAGCGGTTCTTCTTCTGCATTGTGTAACTTTTTGATTTCGTTTCTTGAACCACAAATGATGATCTGACACCCAAGAGATTTTCTGTGCAAAGTGTATTCTGTACAAAAAGCAAGGTCTCGTCAGAACATCGCGTCACACATCGCGTCTTTCTGCACCTCTCTCTATATACAGTATTAAAAGAACATAAAAAAATTTTCACAAAATAACACACATGCAAAATATTCCTAATATGTACATAAATTAAAATGAAAGAAATAACTTTTTGCACACAAACCCCACGCACCTCTCACAGCTCACGCCATGTGTCCAAGAAACCTGAACCGGGTCTCAAAAACAAAATAACAGTCTTTAGGAAATCAGAAAATAAAAGACACAAGAAAGAAGAAATATACTTATAAATCTAGTGTAACCATTTAACTCCGGCACAATAGCTTGCGTAGTATAGACCCAGCTCCCAACCCAACTTTTTGAATAGATTAACGGCGATAATTTTTTTTATCGCCGATAAGAGTCTCACGTTAACGCAGCACGTTAACGCTGATAACGGCACACCACTATTAATAACATTTAAGTGAAAGATGACCTAGCTAAAATTCTGAATAATAATACAATTTCAAAAACCAGAAATTAACACTAATTCTGGTGGGACACTCCATGTTCTGGTGCATGTTCTGGTTTCTGTGTTGTCATCCTAATTCCCGATTGAATGCACTTGATGTGTATAAATGCAGTCCCGATGTATCTAGTTGTCGTTGGGTCGTTTTATGCTTGTACCCTGTCCTGTCTGACGTGTAATGTTCTTGTCACAACCAGGGCACGGCAGGGAGGACACAAACACACAAGACCGGGGCAATCAGGCACACAACGGACACAAAAACAGCAGAAAAACCTGGCCTGGAGTACCAGGACCAGATTGGGTAGTGACAGTTCCTCACAATGCCGCCTTCTCATCAAGAATACAGCTAAGCACCTCAGGTGACCACCAGCTCTCTGCCTTGGACCCCTGGTCCTGGACTTTCCCTGTGCGCGTGCCCACACGTCCCTGGTGATACACACTCCCCCAGGAGGGGGAGCACCGACACAGTCCTGACTCTGGGGGCTAGTCTGGCTCCATGTTCCAGTCCAGAGTTTCATGGTGTCTATGTTGTCATTCTAATTTCCTTATGATGCTCACCTGATGTTGTGTATCTAGCATTGGGTCATTTTATGTCTGTAACCTGCCCTGCCCTGCTGCCACCCTGACAGAAATTTACACTGAGGTAAATAAAGGACCACCCCTCCCCTACGGCAATATTTAGTTGAATTACCTTTTTGACTTTACACATCAGCTTTGCACATCTAGACAGAGCACCATCTCCTTCAGAACTGTTCAATATCAGATTGTGACCTTGTCTTTGAAGTTTGAATATGTTTAGCTGTGAAATATTTCACTTGGATGTATTAGGTTGCATTGAGTAAATAAAGCAGGAAATTATTTTTTTTTGTGTGTTTGCTTTTATTTTAGGCTGAAAAGAAACAAAACTGGAAGATTTCAAAGTGATTGATTCTTTTCTGTACCAGCTGTCCACTGTACTTAGCGCCACCTGCTTTTGTGGACAGTAAATTCATCGCACATTCATCGCAGAGTGTTTCACGGGTATCTATCTAAATGAATCTACATTCGTCAATCACTGTATGTCTCTACCCAAAACATAAAGAAAGTCAATTCAGTCATTTTTCAGTTCCTATGGAAAAAAACTACCCATTATATTTAAAAATTATGATAAGGGTGGTATTAAATGTGAAAGTGAAGTGATATTAAAGCCTTAGACATTGAATCAGTGGTAGAAACTGGCTCAGAACATGTCATGTCACATTCTTTTTATATACACAGAATTTCTCAAAAGAAGATGTAAATTTGAGATGGACTTTTTTGATGATGCAGCTTGTGAAATTGTTCCTTACAAAACTTGTTCTTTTCATAACTTCTACCCATCGGTCTCTGATGTGATTATTCATTCGCTAAATACCATGTGCACTGCAATAAACAATACTTTCAAATACAATACAGTACACAAATAGTTACAAATGCAACATGATCCACAAATTGACAGTAAATTAGTAAATTATCCAAAAAGCCTATTTCATGTGTATAAAATGCTCTGCAGTTTTGTGGATATGATATAACTATACATATTTGTGTATACTGAAATATTTGTTAATGACAAAATGTAATTTTGTGAATTGTCTTCTGTCAGTTTCAAATAATAAAGTCAAATAAAAGCTTCCATATCACTCCACCCAATGTGGGTCTGCACTCCTGAGAATGCTGCTGATGCCAACAGCCAACTCAGACTATTAAAAGAAATGGATCCAGTAGCAGGGCACCAAAATCTAGATCTCAGAACAGACATGCACGGCATTAGTACACACCCATACACAAACGCCCACTCACAAAACAATCCCATAGTTCTACTCCTGATCCCTAATATAAAGTTTTAATGCTGATCAATTGAATGTAGAGCACAGATGTGGTCTGCAAATTATTCACAATGATTTAATTTCCTTTTTGGGTAGTTTTGTTCATGTGTGCAGTCTTCATTTTTCTTTGTTTTTTTTTCCCCTTCTATTCATCCTGCTTCTCCATCTGTTGTGTGCTTAGCAGGTCACTCTTACCACTAGCAGACAAAGGATTATGGGTAAATTTACTATTGATATGGTTGCTGAGATTATCTAGTAGCAGGGTGGGTGATATGCATTGCACACAAACCCCATGCTGTTCTAAAAAGATTTAAGACTTGCAGGATGTGAGCACATACTCACCTGGAAGCAGGTAATGTGGCTACTGAGGGTAGTGAGGGTTGAAAGTGAAGTAATACCCCTCTACACAACTGTCAGTTCCGTCATGCATGCTGCGGTATTACACTGCTTGTGTTAGTCTGTTATAGGGCTATGGAGAAATGCATTATAGTGTCTCTGGTATTTCCTATTGTGATAACATATTCAATTACCATCACACACAAAACACACGTGTAGAATAAACTGATTTTGTGTTGCTGACTCTTCACAACAAATCTAAACGTGTGATCAGACTGTAGTCTATACTGATTTCTAATGATAATTAGAATCTAATGATACGATCGTCCACCCCTTTCATGCCCATTGTTGCTGCCAAGTTATATCTGGTTATAACTGTAGTCCAACATATTTTACAGATTTGTCTTCAAATGATTACTCATCTGTGCACTTACATATTTGCTGAGCCATGAAAAGTCATTTTAAAAAATGTATATATTCATAAAAAAAATAGCTAATAATAATTTAGCCAGTAATTACATTTTGAAAAAAGCCTTTGTTACTACATGTTCACATGCCACAAACCTGCATTGTAACCTTTAACTTGTGGCCAAAAGATCTTTTTAGGAAAAAAAAAAAAAAGTGCATATCTGATTCCTCATTAACTCTGCCACACATTCATTCATTAATCAGCGACTCAGACCCAGACTGCTGAGTACAACATTGTTTCTGCCAGCTTGGTCAAGTGTGTGTGTGTGTGTGAAATGCTGCTGTGTTGTGTATAGATGGGGCCGAGTGTTGACAGTGGGCCTGGTCTCCTGTATTTATCTACAAACACACTTAGTTCTAAAGGTCACTGCCCGGACGTCTGAACAAACCCCCAGTGTGTCCAGTCCAGCATGTTCGTTTATCTGCATTTTCTATGAGCGTGCGTGTGTCACACTAATTGCCACAGATACTCCCACAGCTTATTACCCATCATTAGAGGTAATGCTCATGTATAATTACGCTGGGGTGGAGGTGCACAAAGATGTGATCTCCCTGTTTATTCGGCAAAGCTGAATGCTAACTTTACATGCAAACAAGAGACACAGCCAATAGTGAAAGTTAGAGACCTTTTTGTTTTACAGACAGTGTGTTTCTTTAAGCTGGAACGAGTGCTTATTTGAATGTCCTATTCCCATCCTGCCATGTATTGAGTTCACTCCTTAAATTAGCTGCTTTGGAAGCTGAAGGTGCAAGTTTGTCCTGGTAACTTCAAAACTAGTAAGAGACGCAGTAACACGCATGCAATTGGACATACATTGCAGAGCCTAAACCTAAATCTACCCCTAAACGGTGCTAAAATAGCAAAAAAAACTAAAATAAATGTACAAAAAAAATTGTAAATGAGTGTTTGTCTTTGCAAACTGTGAACACATTAAAATGTGAGGACATTTGGTCCATCTGTAGGTTGTGAAGGTATAACAGGTGTTCTGCAAGAGTGCTGCTGCAAATGCTACAGACAGAATTATAAGCATTAATGAGGCTTTCATGTGAACCCATTTGAAGGAGTTAGAAGCCATTACAGAATTTAGACGGAATTGCATCTGGCCCTGCGTAAAGAAAGGGACGCTTGTATGCCTGTTCCCCTCTGTGTGTCCCAAGGGACCGTAAACGTCCAGCCTATTACAGACGGGCAGAAAAAGGCAAACGTTCCAGTACTTTACATTACAGTATAGCCATTATCTACAACCCAGCCAAACTGAACCAGCTCCAGTGGCAGCGGTGACCTTGTCTGAGCCCCCCTCATGTGAGACTCTGTCCAGTGATGAAAATATTTTAATCACCTCTCACTAAAAAAAAAAACTATAAACTGCAAAAGGTAAATGCCTTCAATAAAAATACGTAAAGCCAACTTTGTACCAGTAAAAATAAATACTTCTGCTGTTTAAGGTGTACAGTCGCCAGTGTATATAGAGCATTACATGAAATGAATCAATATAAAATTGATGGCTTAATGCATCAGTACAGTACAAGTCTAAACCCTCAGTTTTGGCAATTATGGCCCTTTTAATGTTCGCCTTAGAAATATGCATTTATTGTCTTAATTAATAGTAATAATTACTAGACAATAGACATTTATTTTTGTACTAAAATCTGTAAATATTATTTTATAGACTATTAACTAAAACTCAACTGGCCCTTTTCTGTCCATAAAACCCTGTGTGTAGTTTTGACCAATTAAGAAAATTAAAAAGTGTCCCTGAGCTATGCCAGTGTTGTTTCCCAAAATGTTAACATGTCAGTATTCTGATACTAAAAATAAAATGACAAAATGTTTCCTGACCAACCAATTATCCTGTCTATCAAAGACAATATGGAGAGACAATATGGAAAAACAGACAATCCAACCATATACCTCCATATCACACACACACACACACACACACACACACATTAAGAGTGTCAGGATACAATAAATTTCTAATGTACGGGCTTCATAGACATGAAACAAGAAATTAGATCGTTTTTCAGAAGAAAGTGAGCATTTTAATCTGCTGTGACCCTAAACAGAAGCTGGCGTCCTCGTCTTCCTCTCCTCTGTTCACCTGTTCCTCTTCCTCGCCCCATTCTCCGGGGAGAGAGATGCTGACCTGGATCGTGCTCACCACAGCCGCAAGCAGCTACGACTTTGACCCACTTTCTCTCTCCCAGACTGAAAAGGGAGAAAGAGACTCCAGTCGGTCCAGCCCAGCCCGGCTTGGCCCGGTCAGCAGCCTGGCCAAAGTACTGAGGCCGTCATCTTTTCTGAGAACGGGGATGCAGCGCCAGACCAGGAGCGCCGAGATCCCGGACCAGGAGCGCTGGGCGCTGAGCTCTGACACGTGATTGGTGGAGAGTGGCGGAGTTCAAAGGACAGCAGGGCTTAGACGGGCCACCGGTCCCACAAGCCAGTACACTAATGATTAACTCCGGCGGGAGTAACGCATTTCACCCCTGTGGGTTGGGGACAGTTTGGCCTGACATCAGTGACCAGCCGAAACACACACACACACACACACACACACACGCAGTGTTCCCTTCAGATGGGAAACAGTAAGCATTAAAGATTAGATACAGTAAAGGCCTGGCTTGCGTGATGCTGAGCACAGAATTGCAGAAGGTTACACGCACACACACACACAAACACACAAACAGACCACCTACCATCTCAACCTGCCGCGGGTCCAGCTGGGTGGGTGCTGTTGCCGGGACAGCAAAGTGGATCTTCTTCCTCTCTTTGGGCTCCTCTACCACTTCTGATGCTGCCGCTGCCGGATCCATCACTGTCTGTCCCGAACACACACACACTCACAATCCCGAACTGGAGTCCGGCACTCTCTCTCTCTCTCTCTCTCTCTCCGTCTATTCTTCCACTAGTGTGGTCTCTTTTCTTCTTCTTCTTTTTCCCCTCTAACTTCGGGACGGCCCGTCCACGCCGCTCTGCACTGATGTGCGTTTTCCTCCTCTCCTCCCTCTGCTGCCCTCGCTCGTTCAGAACCTTGAATGGGGGACGTCCTTAGCTCGGCGGGGGGAGGGGCAGAGAGGACGATGAGGGGGGGAGGAGACACAGGGCCCTGCTGCATGATGGAAAAAAAAGTTGTATCTGTGTGTGTGTGCGTGTGTGTGCGTGTGTGTGCAGGCACTAAAGCTGTGTTTGATTTGTAATCAGAAAAAAAGATAATCTGTTGAGCCTCTTTTGGCCTCTATTTGTGAATGACAGATTTATACTAGAGAGTATGGGGAGAGTGTTGGAAAAAGAAGGATGAGAGACAAGAAGGAAAGAAAAAAGAAAGAAGAAGTTGATTAAAATGATTAAATAAACGTAATTTTTTTTCATTCTCAGCTTCACATTTTCAGTGACATTAGATTCAATATCAATTCATCTTTTGTTGCACTGAGTCGCATTAAATTGTCAGATACAGTGCATTTACCAATGAATGAAAAAGTAACTTTGGATTATAAAGTGAAGTGATTGTCACATGTGATACACAGCAGCACAGCACACGATGCACACAGTGAAATTTGCCCTCTGCATTTAACCGATCACCCTGATGACAGGCACCCGGGGAGCAGTGTGTGGGGACAGTGCTTTGCTCAGTGGCACCTCAGTGGCACCTTGGCGGATCAGGATTCGAACCGACAACCTTCTGATTACAGGGCCGCTTCCTTAACCGCTAGGCCACCACTGCCCCACTGCCACCACTGCCTGATTAAAAGTTACCAAAAAAAAACAACCTTAATCAATCTGTCAACCTGATAAGAGATGAAAAGCCAGGGGGAAAAAAAACAGGAATCCACCAATGAAATGCCAGAACCAGGAGCCAAGCTCAGCGCATGAGGTCAGAATTGTTGATGAAAAGAGCAGGAAACCAGAATTATAGATAAAAGGTAGAGATGTCAGAGACCTGGGTCAGCTATATTTAGGCGTGGAAGATTATGAGAAATAAAGTGTGAAGGAGCAAGCTGGGCACTGTTATAATCACAAGAGCCAAAAAAACAGACTGAATAGAAAAACATGAAGTAATTGCATTAGCTTATAAAAATGGATTAACCCTGTTAAATGATTTTTAGTTTAGGACATAAGAGACAGCCCTGTCAGGGGTGTGTTGCAGAAATTGCAGAAAGTTGGTGAACAATGTGAGCAATTTAGAATTTTCCCATTGTTAACCCATTGTTAACCCATTGTTTCCCATTGTTGTCAGCTCCATACGCTTGTTCAGACTTTTTGGCGAGAATGTCCTTGCTGAATTCTCTGGGCGGTTTATAATGTCGCTCCTGAAACGTCTCAGCGGTCTTTCTCCATGCAGTGCATTAATAGAATACCTCCTCGAGTTACTGGGGTTAGGTTTTGCGGTAGGTTGAGGTCTTGTTTTCTTAAGTAGTTACACATTTATTATAAAGATGTTGTCCTTACAACCCTATTTCCTCCTAAAGCCTGTGTAACCTAAAGAATTAGCAGTTAAATTACAGACGTCATAATGAGTTATTAATGGTTATACGTGGAAAGATACATTCTGTGTAACAATATAAAACAATAAATTTATCTTTGTGAAGAATGCTAGTCATTTTGAGATGTGCACTGGCTGGTGCGGTGCACTTTTCACTAGTCTGTAATCCTGCTCACGCATCATTAGACAGTTCAGGTTGCCCAGGTTATGCTGATTTTCCACAACTGAGCTCTGCAGCGAACACTGTGGCTCCAACACAATGTAATGGACACAAGGACAAAACAGACAAGTTTAATGTCCAGTATGAAGCCAGCTGCTATAAATGTGCAACAAGTAATGTAACATGCTGGATCAAATCACTGAAGGCACTTGTTATTCTCCTCTTGACTCTGGTACGGGATATTTTGGCACGTGTGGAGTGTTTGTGCTTGAATAATCATCAGCAGCGATTCTCCATCAGCTCATCGTGATGAAAAAAGGTGCCTTGGAGTTCAGAAATCGAATGGAGTGAGTGGTGCAAATGCGCATTGAGTTTGGGAAACGAGGGGAATAATGATTTAAAAAAAAAATCCAGGCATAACAACACAGCTAAACCGCAGGAGCTTACAAAGTGTCTACCGCCAGCGGCCGGCAGCCTGGCACGAAAACAGACAAACCAAAAACGTGAAATTGAGGCCACGATCTCATGAACCCGCATGAACTTGGAGAGGCAAACTGACAACAACGTGCCCAGGGGCTTCAAATGTGTGCAAACATCAGGCAGACCCATCATACAAATGATTTTGCTCATGGTCCCTGGCACTAACACGCCAGGAGGTTCTTTTGTATGCTACAATAAAGCGGTGTGCATCTTTAACAGGCAAAAAAACAGCTCACCTGGCTTTTCCTGCCACGCCTACAGCTGCTGGTGGTGTCACTCCTGCGTCTGGAGAAGACACAGATCCCGTCGCATGGCCTGGGTTCACGGGTTCAGGACAGGCTGGGTTGCACATGAGATCATACGACAGGGATCCAGCTACAGCCCTAAATACCGCTCCCCTACCGTTCTTTCCAGAAGGGTCATATGTTGGTTGCCATGGAGGCAATAGCAGGTAGGTCACAGCCTCACCATCTCTGTTCCTGGATCCTGAACAACAGATCCAACCACTAATTCAACCATTTAGGATCGGTTGATTGAGCTTGAATTACGAACACACACAACATCTTTGACCATCTGGGGCATCTCCTGGATCCTAGATCTCACCAAAATTCCTAAGTCCTCAGTAATCAATTTACGTGATTGAACTACAGCAATCTGTTCTCAGCACTGACCAGGCTGTTGCATATTGGGGTTATGTATTACCCTCGATGCTTTGAAAAAAAAAAGTATTTAGTTTAACCAATAACGGCTCTCACCGCTGCACTGCCATGTTCCAGCAATGGTCAAGTATTTACCTTTCGTATTTGCGTCATGATGACGCTGTATGGACCTTGTGACGCAGTGAAGTGACACGGTCAGAAATCCAAAAGCCAGTAACAGCTGTGACCACCAGGTGGCGCTGTTTCGCGGACCTTCAATCTGATCGTTTTAAA
Organism: Denticeps clupeoides; assembly: GCF_900700375.1. Lineage (NCBI taxonomy): Eukaryota > Metazoa > Chordata > Actinopteri > Clupeiformes > Denticipitidae > Denticeps > Denticeps clupeoides. The sequence continues at coordinate 19,827,988 of NC_041713.1, read as the reverse complement.
TAGAAAATATCCCAAAGAACGTAAAACAGATTCATAAAAAAATGTCATAAAAGTCACTACAAATAAAAAATGACCGTTTACACACATCCAAATCTTTCTTTTTACTGTCCTGAGGATTTGTTTAAAAAGGCGTCCTGAGCACAGTTTTTGAATGCTGACCTTGACAAGCAAAAACACAGGCGTAAAACTACTGAGGAACACATAAACACATATAGTATAGACACACACACTCACACACACACACATTCCGACAGACAGGGATTACAGAGGCTTTAATCACTATTATCTTGACAGCGTTGGACGGCAGCACTTTGGCCTAACCTAACATCCATCTGGAACATGTTAGGAGAGCGGTCACACACTGACATGCCGGAATAATCCAGAGAGGGAAAGCGAGTGAAGGAGGAAGAGAGAATGGCAGATGAAGTAAACAGAGCGAGGGCTCGGGGCTTTTTCAAACCAGAAGCACAGTTACTCGGTATTCTCACTGTGAGTGTGGTGTGTGTGCATGGTGTCCAGGGGCATGTTTACATCTGTTGTTTTGATGTGTGTGTGTGTGTGTGTGTGTCACACCATATGACACCAAATGAACTCCTGATGCTTGGCTGAATCCAGCATACAGCGCACTCACTAGAATGACCTGGATTTGTTGCTTTAAAGCATACTGTGTGTGTACAATGAACTGCATTTAAAAGGCATTTTAAAAAACACCTTTTGCTGTCTATTCATATGTAACAAAGCAATTAAGCTTAGAACATAAAAACAGGCATTATGCTCCAGTTCAGTCTGACTAAGTTCCGTTTGACCCCAGGAAAGTGTGGCTGCTTTTTATTGTTGCTGATGAGCGCCACCTACAGGCAACGACACCTGCCTGCACAGAAAATTTCGAAAAGCCGATGTGTGCAATATCGCACATTGATATACAGCTTTAAAACAAACAGTAATTGGGAAATATTGGTATGGAATAGATGATATGAGGCGAATCGCAAAGCACAAAATCCCAAGACAAACGGCGGAGAAAGCAAGAAAAGATTTATTGTGGATGCGTAAAAATATATCAAATAAAGACCAGCCTCAACGTAACAGCAGAGATTTACATTATATTTTCAGAAGTTCGACAAATGAGCGTTCATGCATTGGAACTGCAGTGGCATGTTTGTCCTGTAGATGTCGCTGTGCGCTCGGATTTCTTGTACTTCTCCCCACAGCCTGCTGTTTAACGCCCAGGAATCAGCACCACCGACAGCTCCGGTTTATTATTCACCAACGGGGTGAAAATATATCGATACGCTGAGAGAGGGAGGTAAGGGGTTAATAGAACATTTCTGCTCAGCTCAGCACAAAACACACGAGGAAGGATCCTGTTTCAGCAGAATCATTTCCATCCCAAATTCATATATACTTCTATAATATGACTATAATGTTATATACACATTAAATGTCATTGAGCATTAATATTTTTCAACTTTAAGTTCCAGTTTATTCATACAAAATGTACAGTACATGCCGGAAATTCGAAAGTGTAAAACGAATAAACAACATTGTTATTTACTGCAAGAAAACATTAGAAAGGCTTAAAAATTGTTATATATCTTTATATATTTAGCCAGAAAGACTCCCACTATCGGTTGCTGAATGAGACATGTCACGCCTGCCTAAAAAAAGCTATTTCCAAAACCTGTGATCAATGCAAGGTGTGTTTCTTTTAATGAAAGCTGTCCATAAACATTCCCATCCAATGTCATTTACTGTCTTCTTCTCACATTACACTTCAACAACCAGTCAGTAACATTTTTTACACATTTCCAATGCTTTCTTGTAATTAAAATGGTGGCCTGATCACAGTGTATATGATCAAAAAATCCGTCCATCATCATTATACCCTCATTGTAATAGATTTAAAAAGGTATTTCTATATATAAATATATCGAACAATTAGTAGTCAAGTCATGCCGAGTAGCGAGTGCCATAATCTGAAGTTTTAATACTGAATGGGAGTGGAATGCGGGTGAGGGAACGTGTGATGATCTGAGGGAGGAGAGCGAAGGAGAGAGGAGGCAAAGGGGCAGTGATTTAATTACCCCTCTCTTCCCTAAAGCCCCTCACTCATCCCTCGTTCATCAATAATACAAGTCGCTGCTGTTCCTGTGTCTGTCTGTGTGTGTGTGTGTGTGTGTGTGTGTGTGTATGTGCCTATACCGTAATTAATCCAGCATAACTATAATTAAAAGCCCCAAACCCCTCAGCACCAACTCAGCCCGGCCAAGCTGGGCTTGGCATGGGTACAGAGAGAGAGAGAGAGAGAGAGAGAGAGAGAGAGAGAATGAAGCGAGAAACGGCGTCCTGGACCTTGGATCTCTACCGGCCTCGACGTCCTTCTCTCTCGCTTCCTCGCCGCTTCCGCTCGGCTCTTTCCCATCGACGCTCGTGCCCAGTTTACGCGGAGAGGTGGAGTTCTCTCAATCTGCAATTAGTGCCTCATGAGAAATAAATATTTCAGATTGGAGCTCTCTGCAGACACCTATTATGGGGGTCTGGCACACCTACAAGAGCACAAACAAATACAAGCTGGTGCCAGGAGCAGGCCCGCCAGGGCGCGGCGCGTTTCAGCCGCTGAAACGGTCCGGCCTCGGCGCGAAAACGCGGCCTGAAGTGGCCTATACGTCTGACACGCCCTGAATAAATTATACGTGAAAAACACGTCCATTAACATACAGCACCGTAGCACCTTTTAAAGGCGGTTAATAATTAATTTGCTGATTTAGACGTAATTATCGCGCCGCTGGCTCGCCGTGTGAGGGGATTAGTGTCCTCGTGGGTCCCTCCGAGCGGCCTTATTTGGGTAAAACACGTCGTGTGTAAGGCGGCTCCGTCCGGTCCCGCCAGGTCGTCCCCCGGAGTGCGGGGCCGCTGTCGAAGGCCCTCGGCGCTCTCCTATTGATTTATAGATTGCAGATAGCCCTGCACTAATTAGTCCGGTAATTAATTGATAGCCATTTGCAGTTGTGCATATGCAATCAGGGGGCTTGAGAGACCAGAGAGCAGAATGGAGGCTGATGGGAAAGTTGTGTTTATATGTGTGTGTGTGTGTGTGCGCTTGTGTGAGAAAGATTACATTTCGAAAATAAAAACTGATTCGTTACAAACAAACACACACACACAAACACACACAAATACATACATATATATATATATATATATATTACCCAACATCCTGTGCGTGTCTGCATTTCTACAGACGGAACAGTACAGTGTGTGTATTTACCAGTCTGAGCATGAAGTGTTTGAACAATTGTGTGAATTACACACACACACAGACACACACACTCACACTCTTTCTGCACTTGACCTCTGACACACAGCACACACTCCCGCTGCTACTAGACCGACCCCGTTCTCCATCCAAGTAGCGCACTTATGCACACACACACACACACACACACAAAGAGCTTTGGCTGGCAGACGGGTCCCCGTCTCTCCCCCGAGCCTGGCCCGGGTTTGAGGAAGTGCCAGGGAGGCGAGTGTGGTGCCCACCCTGTCCGTCTGCGTGCCAGCCTTCTCTCCTGAGAGCTGAGGATTACCGTACCCGCTGGTGCCCACGCGCACACACACACACACACACACATAGACATGCACGCAGCCGCTGGTGCCGGAGGAGTTGATGGGCAAGCACACGTGCGCCATCGTCCCCGCCACCACGGACCCCGGCTGGTGACCCGACCCGTATTTAACACACACGCCGGGCGCCAGGGGATCCGTGGGCAGGGCTGCCCAGGCTGGGCAGAGCCTCACAGTTTCCCCCTCGGTTAGCGTCGGCATCATCGCCATCATCACCACCATCACCGTCGTCGCCGTCCTCCTCCAGACGAGGGTGCGGCGCGACCCAACACCTGGACCAAGAAGCTGGGCCGATAACAAACACGCGCCAGTTTACCAGCAAAATCCTGCCGCACCGGGTGTGCAGGGGGCAGAGGAGTGCCAGACTGTTGGCACTGCTGCCAAGCTCATCCCAAGAGAGTCCCCTCCCCACACACACACACACACACACACACACACAACCTCCCGTTTCTGAAACCAACCCAGACACACACACCTGAGTCCCCCTACTTACAATGCAACACACTGGTGGCTCTGGCCAGCAAGCCGTACCCGGCGGTACCCGGTATCTGTGTGTTGTTGGGCGCGCTGGCGGCGGGTGACGTCTCCTGTCAGCCTGCCGTGTTTGCTGTCATCGCCCTCTCTGTCTGTCGCTCTTTATTGAGGACGAGTGCCTTGATTTTCGAATCTCTGAGTGTTTTTCCTCCCCCGCAAAAACAAGAGATTAGAATTTTACTTAATGAGATAAATAAATAAATCATATACCTTCTGTTCGGAAACGGCCCGCTCTCTCTCTCTCACACAGGCACAACACTCCACTTATCCCGCCTTTGATATATGAAATGTTGACTTTGACACATGATGGTGTGTGTGTGTGTGTGTGTGTGCGTGTGTTGTTTCCTTTACTGGGATAGAGCCGCTGGTTTCCAGGTTTCCCATTTCCTCTCCTCTCTTTATTCATATCAGCGCATCTCTCTCTCTCTCTCTCTCTCTCTTTCTGGCTGTGTGAGCGCGCAGTGACAGATGGCGCGCTCCTCCTCCCGCGGGAAGCCAATCTCTCCGAATGCGCGCGCGTGTCAATCAACCGCGCCTCGTGTGATGGCTCCTGCCGGTGACGTGCCAACCATATGGCCTGGCACCGAGGCTGGTATGTCGCCCTGCCTGCCCCCCTCCCTCTCTCTCTCTCTCTCTCTCTCTCTCTCCCTCTCTCACACACACACACACACACACACACACACTCTCTCTCCCGTCTGGCCGCACCTACACCGACGCTGGGCTCGCGGTCCCCGAAGATGGTCTGATGAGCGCGCGCGCGCGTTTTCACCCCTCACGAGCTCCCGCGGAGGTAAGTTGGAGAGTAAACAAACCGGGCCGGGCCGCGTCGGGTCGGGTCGGGTCGGCTCGTTCGGTTCATTAATAATGCGGCGGCGAAGCGACGCGCCTTTTTTATTTTTTATTTTTTTGTGTTTCTTTTTTCTTTCTTTCTCTTTTTTTTTTCATCCCTCCGCGACGCGCGCCCGCTCGCCGGTTCCGCTTCTCCGTCGTTTCTAATCGATTCGTCCTTCAGCTCCGCGTCGGATCGCCGTTAACAGGCGGACAATCCGGCATTTCACGCCACTTTACAGCCGCGGCGATCAGACAAAAACGCGCACCGTATATTCCGGGTTCTGCGCTCCGGGGTTCCGGGTTCTCGGGTCCTGCGTTCCGGGGGTCCAGGTTCTCGGGTTCTGCGCTCCGTATATTCCGGGTTCTGCGTTCCGGGGTTCCGGGTTCTCGGGTTCTCGGGTTCTGCGCTCCGTATATTCCGGGTTCTGCGTTCCGGGGTCCGGGTTCTGCGCTGCGAGAAACGGAACCACGGTTCTCCCGGGTGAGATGAAGGTCGCTGTATTACACGGTGAATATTAAACCATATTTCTGCAGGGAAGCTTCATTTCGGATCATGCGCGTGCGTCACAGATCGGGATGAAAAATACAATTTCCGATATTGTGGGGCGTTTCTTTTTTTTTTAAACTCGAATTCAGATTTAACTGAAAGCAGATCTGCGGCAAAAATATTTAATTCAGCCGTAAAATCGTGAATTCATGCATGCAGGCAGTTAGTAAAACACAGTTTTGTAAAATCATTTTATAGTAATTAAAACTTTTTTTTTCGTTGAAAGGCACTTAGCGGCCCTGAACGCAAACGCGCTGTTTCGCCCCTGGCACGCCCTGGAGTAAAGTACCACACACACACACACACACACACACGGACATACAGTAACACGTCTTAATCGGTTTTAAAGCATTTTAATTATATTGGATTCAAATATAATAATCTGGATATCGATCTGTCAGTTTATGTGTCATTTCTGATCTTCGGGCCAAATGTCGCAAATGTCGTAATAAAGAACTTTTCTGAATTCATTATTCGCATTTAATTGTAATGTTGTAGTATTTTTTATTATTTTTTATTATTTTTATCAGCTAAAAATGGGTTTGAGACGGTTTTAAAGGATGAGAGGCTGGTCCCGTGTGGCGTGAACAGGGCTCGCGTGGACAGATGTTCGGAGACTAATGAGCCCGCGGAGCCGCGGACACGACGCGTGGCTGCGCGCGGCCCAGATGGGGCTTCCGCCGACTCCTCCACGCGAGAAAGCGGCCATTTCGTTATATCTGCGTGTAGAGGTGATGTCCCGGGACCCCGCAGGGCCAGTATCGGGGCCCGTGCTGGTTTGGGTGGGAATACTGCTGGAATGCGGCCAGCAGCGCGGGAGGGCGGGGCTGCGTCAGCGCGCGAGGTCCACGGCGTTCCACCGCGGAGATGAGCACCGAGCCGTCGTGGAATGATTTATTTATTTACTGTGATGTGTGTCCCCAGATCACGTGACTGACCGGCCCTCGCCCTGTGCGTTTTTTGCAGAGGCGCCATGTTGACCAGGCTTTTCAGTGACCCGTCGGTGCTGTCGGGAGTCCACCGGTTCTCCAGCTGGGGCGAGGACAGCGAGGGGGAGGAGTCTAAGGCCCGGGAGGACGAGTCGGCGCGCGCGGGCCTGCGGGACGACGAGATGGACCACGCCGGACGCACGCACTCGGAGCTCGCCCCCGACGACGACGACGAGGAGGATGACCCCGAGGAGGAGGAGGAGGAGGAGGAGGAGCTGGAGGAGGGCGACGGGGAGGAGGAGGAGGAGGCGGCCGCCGGCGACGAAGGCGACCGGCCCAGGAAGCGCGGCCCGAAGAAGCGCAAGATGACGGCGGCGCGCCTGGAGCGCTCCAAGGTGCGCAGGCAGAAGGCGAACGCGCGCGAGCGCACGCGCATGCACGACCTGAACTCCGCCCTGGACAACCTGCGCAAGGTGGTCCCCTGCTACTCCAAGACGCAGAAGCTGTCCAAGATCGAGACGCTGCGCCTCGCCAAGAACTACATCTGGGCGCTGTCCGAGATCCTGCGCGCCGGCAAGCGGCCCGACCTGGTGTCGTACGTGCAGACGCTGTGCAAGGGACTGTCGCAGCCCACCACCAACCTGGTGGCCGGCTGCCTGCAGCTCAACTCGCGCAACTTCCTCACGGAACACTGCCAGGAGGCCGCGGCGCGTTACCACGGCAACGGGCCCTCCTCCTCGTCCTACCACCCGTACCCCTGCTCGCGCCTGCCCGGACCCCAGCTGCGCGCGCACGCCTACTGCTCGGCGTACGAGTCGGAGTACGAGGGCGCGGAGTACGAGGGCGCGGCCAGCCCCCCCCTGCCGCTCTACATCAACGGGAACTTCTCCCTGCGCCACCACGACGCGCCGTCCCCCGACGCCGAGCGGAACTACCACTACTCCGTGCACTACTCCGGCGCGGCGGGGGACGGCGCGCGGCCTTACCACGACGTGCACTTACACCACGAGCGCGCGCCCGTCTACGAGGACGTGAACGCGTTTTTCCACAACTGACCAGTAGCCCGGCACAGCACTCCGGTGTGTGCGTGTGTGTGTGTGCGTGTGTGTGTGTGTGTATCTTCTTGTGCATATGTGTATGGACGCACGTGAACACTGTTAATGACGCTGTTTCCACAGCAACACCCCCCCCACCCACCCCCACCCCACCCACCACTACCACCACCTGTCAGCAAAACTGTGAAGGACAGATGATGTCCGCGTTTTTTCCACTCGATCCCGACCCTCGTTGTGGTGATGTGAAGCTGATTACTGGATGAAACTCGTTTAAAATATGATATAAATAAAGATCAAAAAGCTTCCTTAAGATTCTTCATTTAAGGCAGGCGGACGACGATCAAATTCATCAATCTGATTAAGAACCTCCAAGGGGAATCACATTAAATCAACACGTCAAAGAATGTGTGTGATGTGTGGGTAAATGGCAAAAATTCATTTGTTTTAATTCATGTGAATTATTATAATTATTTATCCAGGAAATTTAACGGTTAAACGAAACGGATCCAGTGATGACTAAATTAATACTAATAAAACAACTAAATTAACGTATTAATACGGTCTGCTTTTCCTTTAAAAATGTCCTAAAATCCGTTAAAAAATATATTAATTTCGATGTTCTGATTGTCTAGGTTATTTATATATATATATTATATATATATATATATATTCATATATTACAAAATTTCATGTCAAACTGTTCATGCAAATTTTTATTTAGATCAGAAAAATAAGACGACGGCCTCATCTAAAGTACTATTTACCGACATTATGTTTGGTGTTTTTACATTTTATTTAGTCATATGCATTTTGGTGTAAATTACAATCTATCCACTAATCCTACTAACCGCCGTGACGTCAAGGTCAGATGCGCCAGGACGCGTTTGGTGGTTGCACGCGCAGGAGTCCTGATTCGGTCCAGGTCGGGTTTGGACCGATTCCAGTCCGGATTCCTTCTGCCGAGAGTCGGGAGTCGGGAGTCGGTGCGGCTCCAGCGCCGATGTCGTCCCTCCCCTCCCTCCCCTCCCCACGACGCGCCACACTGGAATCCAACAGATCCTTCCCAGACTTCCTTCAAATTCCCGTCCGACCCACGGAGACCCCCGCGACGACGACACGGTCTCTCCCACGAACCCCTGCCATCATATTTAGACCGAGTCACGTTTTCACGGCATCTTCATATTTTTCCAGCCAAAAAAATACAAAATCATTTTCTGTTTTTTTTTTCTTTCTTTCACGCCTCCCGTTATTTTATTTGTACCAAACACGTTTTCGATTCGTCCAGAAAATTTATTAGAATTGCAGTTATTGTGTATTTACGTTAAACGTTAGTATTTTAATTTGTCCATTTTCCCGTGTTCGATTTGATCCGTCAAATAAAATAGTTTTTAAATATTTTTTTCTGAAATGATATTTCCCCCAAAGGCCAGAAACATGTAATTAACAACAAAATTTCATCATACGCAATAATTCGGGATTTTTTACTTCATTTGGGTTTGATTGAAACTTTTCTATTGTTGAGGTTTGAGGACGCTTCGTCGAAGATGAAGGAGGGAATTACAGTATAAAGAAGGGAAAAGGAGGGAATTACAGTATGAAGGAGGAAATTTCAGTATGAAGGAGGGGAAAGGAGGGAATTACAGTATGAAGGAGGGAAAAGGAGGGAATTGCAGTATAAAGGAGGAAATTTCAGTATGAAGAAGGGAATTACAGTATGAAGGAGGGAAAAGGAGGGAATTACAGTATGAAGGAGGAAATTTCAGTATGAAGGAGGGGAAAGGAGGGAATTACAGTATGAAGGAGGAAATTTCAGTATGAAGGAGGGAAAAGGAGGGAATTACAGTATGAAGGAGGGAAAAGGAGGGAATTGCAGTATAAAGGAGGAAATTTCAGTATGAAGAAGGGAATTACAGTATGAAGGAGGGAAAAGGAGGGAATTACAGAATGAAGGAGGGAAAAGGAGGGAATTACAGTATAAAGGAGGAAATTTCAGTATGAAGAAGGGAATTACAGTATGAAGGAGGAAATTTCAGTATGAAGGAGGGGAAAGGTGGGAATTACAGTATGAAGGAGGAAATTTCAGTATGAAGGAGGGGAAAGGAGGGAATTACAGTATGAAGGAGGAAATTTCAGTATGAAGGAGGGAAAAGGAGGGAATTACAGTATGAAGGAGGGAAAAGGAGGGAATTGCAGTATAAAGGAGGACATTTCAGTATGAAGAAGGGAATTACAGTATGAAGGAGGGAAAAGGAGGGAATTACAGTATGAAGGATGGAATTACAGTATAAAGGAGGGAATTACAGTATGAAGGAGGGGAAAGTTTGTGCCCCTCTCCCCGGTCCGGTGCTGGCTGGATTTCTGCCCGGGCGCCATATGGAGCGGCGAAAAAAAAAAAAAAAGATCTGCCAAAAAAGCCAGGAAATGGATGAGCATCCAGGAAAAAAGGAGGAGCATGATTTCAATTTTCTATTTGATATTTATTGATTTAATAGCCAATATTTTTAAAATAAACCTAAGGAAATAATGCATGAATTCAGTATCGATAATCGTATTTGTAATGAACTAAATGTGGTTAATTTATTTTAAAAGAGTCTGTTAGGAGCAGCACGGACGGAGGTCACACGCCGGGAGATGTTTGTACCCTTATGAACTTGTAATATTGAGAGCTTTCCGGTGTTTTTTTTCTGAACACTAAAAAAAGGCGACGCGTTTTCGGCAAAATAAAATCACTAAACGTGGCTGGCTGCTTTTTTTTTCGTAGTTTTACTATTTAACTGCCCATAAAATACTCATATGCACAATACATAAGCACAAGCCGCGACATGACTATTTATCAAAATCAAGAATTCCATTATGTTTTTGAGAAGATTTATTATCTTTTGGCGCACACACGTGTTTTTCGAGGCGTGTAGTTTGAAGTTTTGTTCGCTACGATAAACGATAAAAGCGCAGTCACGCAGACCTCGCGAGATCTGGCGGCGCGTGATTTCACTGTTGCGGGCTCACCTGGGAGGTTCAGGTGCGCGGCTCGACTCATCGATCAAGATTTCCGGCCGGCGCGGGTGGGCAGGAACCGGGGTGGTGTGGGTAGAGTGGTGTGGGTAGAGTGGTGTGGGTAGAGTGGGGTGGGTAGAGTGGGGTGGGTAGAGTGGGGTGGAGAGCGCGTGCCAGGGCCGCGCGGTGCTGCTGGGAGGAGCGAGTGTTCCTTTCCTAATTTCACGGCATCTGTTCATTACGCCGGGCGCTGGCGCGGGCCTCGGCTGACCCACCTCCTCCGGTCTAAATTATTGAACAAATTGTGTATCATCGCTGCAGATCACCGGAACACTGTCGTTTAACGTCGCGCGTGTGCGGGGGACTGGTGGCCAATTTCACGTGTGATTCAGCACCAGGGAGAGTTCCGACGTGGCGCCCCAAATACCCAGTCCGACCTCCAGTGACGTCACAGACATCGCGGGGTCACCTCAAGGTGGATCAGACATGTATGTGAATTTTAAGAATGGAAATGGTTTGATTAGTATTTTAGAGCCACATGTCGTTTTTTATTAAAGTTAAAGCTACTTTTACATCACGATTATTCGTATGAAGCCGGTGTGGATATTCCGCTGTTTAAATTAGCGCATGCGCCCACTCACTTCTCCCCGGAAAGTTCTCGACTGAAGGCGGCAGGAATGAATGTCGCAAGTACACGCTGAGCTCCTGTAGGCCGGGATCTGTCACACAGGAAACAATAATAAATACTATTACATTACACTTCATCATCATCAACATTATCATCATCATCAGCAGCAGCAGCACGTTTACGGGTTTCACAATTTCACAGCACAACTGAAGGCGTCTTTCTCCGTTACAGTCGCCATTACAGAGTGTTTTTAAGTAATAACATTAAAAACACTCAAAAATCATAAATGCTGAAAATGTAAATAAGCAAATGGTACACAAAGCAGCAAAGGATAACACACAGACACACACACACACTGTGCCAGAGTCTACACTGGTGTCAGAATCCAGACAAAAGGGACAGGCCTGGCACAGGAAACCATTTCCGAGAAAATTCCAGAACATCTGTTGAGAGAGAGCGAGGGAGCGGGAGAGAGCGGGATTTTGGGACGTGAACCAAAATGAGGGGAGAGGGAAGGGTGTCTACATCAAAGTGGTGTAGGAGGCGGGAAGGTGTGACCGAGAGTGTGTGTGCGGCGGCGGCGGGTGGGGAGGTGGAACAATGCAGAGGTGCTGGTCGTGCCAGGGTAGTGAGGGCAGGGGTGCCAGGAAGGGCGGGATGCCAGGCGGAGGGGAGGGCAGGGAATGCCACGGGCGTTGAAGGAAAATGGGGAATAACAGAACCTGCTTCTCGCCAACAGCCAATCAGAGCGCGCTGACGGGGTGAACAGGACTGATGGCTGGTTATTACAGTGCGACGTTTATCTCACACACACTCCATTGCAGCTCTGCATACATGTGCAACCAGTGGATGTGTGTGTGCGTGCGCGCGTGTGTGTGTGTCCAGTGTATTTTAATTGTACAGTAATTGTTCGCCCTATTGACAAACCTTGGGGGCGGGCACTTGTCCAGCTGGCGCTGTCATAGGACATCATATTCACCTGACTGACCACACACAGTAACACAGATATGCATACACACACTATTATACTGTACCTGCTACACACACCACACACACCTGACCTCCACGGACTGGGGTTAAGCTCACTTCCGCTACAAATACTGCCGAGTGTCCGGAGCACCGTCCCTGTGTAAAGAGACAGAATGTGGGCGGGGTCACGCACCCCAGAATTATCAACTCCGCCCACCATGCTGTGACCTCCTCCGCTGAGACGTCCTGGAATGTCACTGGGGGGGAAGAATCTTGCTGCAGGCGAGAGGACGACAGAGAGAGAGAGGGAGGCTGAACGCAGGTTGGGTAAATAATGCATATTTACTCCATATTTACACCGCATGGCGATGGAAGTTGAGGATTAGCGTTTCCTCACATTTCCTCTGTGAGGAAATTTCTTTCTCTCTTTGCCTTTGTCTCCCGCTCTCAGCCTTGGCCACCGCCTCTCTCACTCTTTGATGGTTTCTTGTCGTTTGAGAGCGGTGCCCCCCCGAATGCCAGCCGATGGGTGCACAGTGTGGCACACCATCTGTCCCCTAGCCCAACACACACACACACAGCACACGAATACCCACAACCCACCTCTCCAAGTGAACAGGAGGCTTTCACACACATCACTTCACCTCTGATGCCCCCTCCCAGACACGCACACACACACACACACACACACACACACACACACAGACAATAGAAAAGTAGGTTCTCCATCCATATGAAGTTAAAAAAAAATCTTTTCAAAGGCAGCAGCTCCACATACGCCAATCAGCCAAAAGATTAGCACCGCAGGCATGCGAGGTGACTAGCACTTATAGTTACATATGGCATTTTTTAGGAAGCAAGTCATTTGTCCTTGAGGCTGAAAAACAAAGGGACGAGTGAAACATTTTGAGTGACTTTTGCTAGCATCTCCAAGACTGCAGCGGTTGTGGAGCCAAGGAGCCAAAAAGAGCAGCCAAGTCCCACTGATGCATATGTGGAGTACAAGCTCTGATACAGTGAAGGAACATGCTGAATGATTTGTGCCGGTTCTGGTGGAAACGGTCCTGCATCTGTTATCTTGACACTTTGCTGCTGACCCGGGGCGCCCCGTCACACACCTTGTATTTCCTGCAGCCTGCCACACTGCACAATGGTCCAAGGAAGGTTCGAGGAACACGTTTGGTCTCCAGTCCAACATCTGTGGGACGTACTGGAGTCTAATACATGGAGACGCCACACAGCATACCATCAGAGGCCTAGTGGAGTCCATGCCTCAGTGGGTTTTGGGTGGCAAAAGGGGGACCTACTCAATACTAGGCTGATCACTGTATGTACTAGAACTTTGGGCAATACCCCTGTTCTAAAAGAAAACAATAAAAAATGTGTAAAGCCACAATAAAAGAAAGCTTATGTGTGAATTTCATAATAACCCCCCTTGCATTCCAGCAATCTTGGAAAGTCATTTGTGTCCAAACCCTCGCAGCGGCTTGAATGTCCGTGTACAGTTATGTCTTGTTAAAACAACCTGGTTAAATTACTAAAGACTACAGCGCATTGAAAACCAGTCGGTCATGTTTGTTTTAAGCATGTTTAATGTCCCAATAGAGATAATTAATACAGGGGTGGCGCTCTTTTAATTATTTTACAGCAAAACAGGAGCCGACATCAGAACGCCGGTTTAAGGAGAACGGCATTAACAACAATAATACATTCCCTTATGTTGTTGGTTCTCTTGCTCCCTCATCCCCTCCCCTTTTCTCTCTTAATAATTTAGTCCGTGCATAGCTGCAGATCTGGCATGTGTCCAGGAGTGTGTGCGTGTTTACATATGTGAATGCATTTTTAAGCATGTGATTTATGCATTTGTATATTTCTGGCCAGGTGGCTTTCTGTTTTCCCTCCTCTGACTCTCCCTTTGTACTGATGGCAGGGAGCGCGCTTCCAGGTAACAGCTGCGAGGCGTCTGATTGGACGATCCAGCAGGCCACCAGCAAATTTCCAGCAAGACAGTAAAAGCAAGGGTTACGCTCTCTCTTCTCTCCATCCGACTCTTCCCATCGGCACGCTCTCGCTGCAAGCCCTCGCCGTCACCATGGCAACAAGCGCAGCAGATCAGTGGTCACTTCAGCCCTGGCATCAGACCTCTGCCCTGCTCTCCGGGCGACGCTGGCTGGTGCGCTGCTGATGGTGCACGCAGAAATAAAATCAGCCCGTGTAAGATTGATGATGGTTTTATGAATTATGTGGATGAGTTATGATGTTTTTTTTAATGTTGTTAGTGCGTGTGTGTTTATCTACATCAGAAATAAAGACGAGCTGCCTACACTGACAGAACAGCATTAATTATGGAAGGAAACGCACACACACTCACACAAACAGACTATGACTGCTCTTTAAATGTGGGCCACAGGCAGCCAGCTGATGTGTGTGAGGCAGAGTAAGACTATCTGCTCCGCTCTCTCCCTCACACACACCCTTGGTGTTGACAGGTGGCGGTGGTAAAGAGGTGGTCCCAGTGCTCTGTGTGTGTGTGTGTGTGTGTGTGGAGAGAGGGAGAAACACAGCAGCTGTCGGCCTAATTTCTCTAACTCGCTGCTTGTGCTCTGATTAGAAAACAGATCTGGCCTCTAATTTACTCCTGACACTACCCAATATCCTATATCTCAATCACACACACACACACACACACACACACACACTCGGAACTACAGTCATACTTTAGTAATGAAATGCCACTTTGGAGAATTCTGATTCAGTGTTTGCATTCAGCATTCGTGATTTGTGGAATCTGAAGTATCAGGGTGTGGGTCGGATGTGTGTAGTCCCGCCCCCTTCATGGCAAATCATCGCCTATTATTTGTGTGCTTTCGATGGTGCCTGTGAGAATGTGTGTAATTATATGGTGTATGTAAATGTGCTTTAACATTTTATATATATATATATATAAATTTAAGTGTAAAAATGATTAATGATCACGAGAGAATTGTATCCAAGTATGTTTCCATACGTCCAGACAGAAAGCATATCTATACAGTTAATTGCTTTAAACATGAGTCTATAAGCAACAGATAGGAGGCTGCTCTGACGAGGTGGGGGTTAAGATGGAGGAAAGTGAGACGTGAAACCGTGGCGACTGAGCCCTCACGCCTCTGCAGCCTCATTCGCTCTCTCTCACTCTCGCTCAGGGAGGGTGGCTGCGACGAAGGCGGTTATGCAAATTAGATGGTTATTACTGCACTGCTCAGCGAACAGCGTGTCGGGGACATTAATGAGCTGATGAATATTCATGTGAATTTGTTAATTGAGTTAATTATTCTACTGAAATGCATTCGTCTTCCAAGGACATGGCCCAGGATTCCAAGCTGCTTCTGCCATCAGTCATGCACTTTTGAAAAACCGGACAGGGGGGCAAAACAATACGGAACACAGAACGCAGGCCACAGGCAGAACAATGCGAGACAACACAGAACAGAGCGCGAAACACAGACCTCCGCTACACAGCCCAGACGAAGAGAACAGAGGGGAAGGAAGGTCTGAGCAGGCGTGTGGAAAACGGGGAAACGGAGCCGGACAATTTATCCGATAATTATCAACAGAGCAGCTCAACAACAACATACCAACTCGCACTCTTACCCAACACACACCCACACACTCCCTTCCTCCCTTCTCATGGACGCATGTCTCTTCCCCCATTCTCTCTGCTTGGCGCCTAATTGGGTATTAAAATCCTCTTAAATGAACTTTTTCTGCCAACTTTCTGACACATTAATTAATTGTTGCAGCCAATTAAATGTCTCTGTGCAAATGAGGCACAGCACAAATGCTCCTGGAGGGCCAGTACACACACACCCTCCCCTCAACACACACACACACACACCTGACTGTCTGAATTGCACATGCTCTCAGAAGCCAGTAGCGGTGATGACCCACATGGGAGCGAGCAAGGACTGGATTTGTGGAGGGACACTTCATGGTGACCACCTGGAAGGGGAAGCTCGGTCTGGGCTGGTGGTTCTTATCGTTGGAACTCCATGAGGTGAGCTCTTGTGTGGGGCTCCAGGCCAAGGGAGATTATTTCATGGTTCTTCCATTTGTGAATAATCACACCAACTGTTGTCACCTTCTCACCCAGCTGCCTATTCCCGCCTTCTGTAGCTCCGCAAACTTGTTCCTGACACCCTTGGAAAGGATCTTTGGTATTGGCCGTGGTGCAAAATCTGGATAGGTTGATTGTTCTTATGTAAAGGTGTCTTTTACACCGGGAACGATTTGAAAAGCTCCCAATGTCAGCTCCTTAACTGTATAAAATACAACTGGGAGCCAGAAATATTGCTAATTGATAAAATACTTATTTAATTCATAGAAATGCAAATTAATTTATAACTTTTTTAAAATGTATTATTTTGGATATTTTTGTTAATGTTCTGTCTCTCACTGTTCAAATAAACAAAACATTGAAATTATAGACATACAAAACTTACAAAATCAGCATGGGAACAAATAATTATTTCCCCCACTGTATAATATTTTTACTACTTACTAAAATTAGTAATAGTAGTAGTGTTGTTACAATAATTTCTAGATTATAATCATTTAGAAAATCGAATTCTGCTAATCATTTTGGTTAGCTGAAATAAATATATAGAACCAGGAAATATTTGTTTAGCATGTCACACACTCGTACACACTATTAGACAAATGCTTCCAATGTTGCAGTGTATATTTTGTAATGTGTGCATCTGACAGAAAAGGGGGGAGGGGCTAGAGGTGAACGTATATGCACAGTTCCACGTTCAGTGAGAGGAGAGCACATCGTCACCGACCAATAAGGCCACAAAAAATTTGCACCATGTTGCAGTGTGCCGAGAGCAGCTTGAGCTTAAGACCTTGCCCAAGGGCGCAACAGCAGTGGCAGCTGAAGGGGCATTGGGTGCTGGTTCAGCAACCTGTGATCTGACCCTTCTCTACCACATGACTGAATCTGCTGCAAAATTTAATGGCTTAATTCTCTTCAAACAATATCACGCTCTTATGATGTATTTTTGTGGCTCAGCTTTCAATATTTTGATTCATTAGTCAATAACATTTACATTCATGGCATTTATCAGAGACCCTTATCCAGAGCGACTTAAAACCAGTAGTTACAGGGACAGTCCCCCCCCCGGAGACACTCAGGGTTAAGTGTCTTGCTCAGGGACACAATAGTAGTAAGTGGGGTTTGAACCTGGTTCATAGGCGAGGGTGTCACCCACTAGGCTACTACCACCCCATCCCATCCTCTACCAGACTTCAGTAGACCCTTGTTGTCATTTTGTGGCCCAGGCAAGGCTCTTTTTCTTATTCTGCTGATGAGGCTTCCGGTTTGCCAGACCTCCTCCTGCCAGACTTTCCACCAGTTTCTGAGTGACTTTTGATTGTGAAGAACAGTGCTCACTAACACCTTGACTTTATTTGCAATTTCTGTGTGGGAAAGACTTGCACTTCTAAATCTAATGATGGTCTGTCACCACAGTCACTAAAGCAACACACTACTTTCTGCATAATGCTCACCAAGGTTTGGTGCTAGTGTTCCAACGCTACTTTTACGCAGACATAAAGGAGTTGGGACAAATGTAGGAACTGGTACATTAACACTTACAGTATTTATCAGACGCCCTTATCCAGAGCGACTTACAATCACTATTTAAAGGGACAGTCCCCCCCTGGAGCAACTTAGGGTTAAGTGGGATTTGAACCTGGGTCTTCTGGTTCATAGGTGAGTGTGTTACCCACTAAACTACTACCACCCTGTGGTAGCTGGTAGCACCAACTTTCCACTTTCGAGGCTTGACCAACCACCATGGTCGCAGAACAACCTTTTTATATCATTCTAAAATGTACATTATTTTCGCTCTGATACCAGCTCCTCAGTGGCAGTTCACCACTTACCTTTGTACTATTCAATGGCCGGCCTGTATTTCAATACAAAACTGGATATACAATCAACATTTTGTACAACATGCACTCTGATACGACATTGAAAACATCAGCAGGGTTGTAGGATGAGTAGTTATGGTCAGCATTAATTCAATAGAGCTCGTGTTTTGGAATTTGTTTAATGAATTACATAAAATGAAAGTGAAGTGATTCTCATTATGATACACTGAACACAATGAAATGTGTCCTCTGCATTTGGTGAGGAGTTGGCAGCCTGGGGAGCAGTGTGTGGGGACTGTGCTTTGCTCAGGGGCACCTTGGCAGAGTTGCAACCTTCTGATTATGGGGCCGAAATCGGATACCGTGAGGAATTTGCTGCAGCCTATGGCAAGAATTTCACACCACCAATGGCCAATCAACTTAAGTACCTCCATCTCCAGCAGCACTAATCGCCGTGATTTACTGTCCAAGGGTGAAAATTTGTCCAATGGTGAACTTCTGCGAATATTCATTCAGTCCCTGCAGTCGATGTCCTCACACACCTGATGGCCCACACCAGGGAGCAGGCTCACCACGAGCACCCAGGGGAGAGAGCTGGGCCTGAATAAGCAGTGTGTTAAAAGGGGCGTTCTTCTTTCCTGAGGCCGGCTGGATGAAGGTCCCCCACCCAGCGGTGTTATGAAGAACTTTTACAGTCTAGAACATAACATTAATACGAGATTTATTAGGCAGCGAGCAAACATTTATTCTTAAAGATGATGTGCTAGAGGAAGGAAAAAAGCGTCTCCAACAGTGCTGCTCTTGTGGGATACTCCTGTTTTGTAGTGACCGGGACCTACTGAGAGTGGTCTGTGGCATGTGAACTGACCAACCGGTGACGGCACCACGGGTGGTCCAGGGGAGAGGGGGCAGGCTCGAGCGGTCTGATCCAGAGGAAGAGCTGCTGCTGCTCAGATTGTTGAGTAAGGGGCTGCATAGCGCCACCTTAACAACGCTGCAGACAAACTCGGACAAATTAAGAGCTCAATCCAATCGAGCATCTGTGGAACGTTCTGGAAAAACGATTATGTATGATGGATCAGACTTGACCAGATCCCACAGCGAAGGTCAGGACTGACTAATCCTGACTAATTTACTTGATTTGAATGTGTATATCGGTCCCACATGATCAGAATATGGCCAACCAACATAAAAATTTCTCTCTGTCTCAATTAATTGTTATTCTTTAAAACTCAGTATTTAATTCATGTAAGATTAAAAAAAAAAAACATGTTGAGTCACCATAATATTCAGTTCCTTAATTGCAATTCATTGTGTCACTTTTGAAAATATAGTATTTTTAGTTATTTCAAATGTTGTTGTTTCTTTTGCTGAGTGAGAAGATAATTTAAGCATCTTACATTTGCTGGTATTTCACAGCAACTTCTGACCCAACTTCTTTATGTTTTAAGCACAGTCGCCCACCGGAATGGTAACCTCCTTGTTCAGTTCCAGCGACACCTCTTCCATTTCCAATTTCAGGTTTTCAATTCAGTCGCTTCCAGGCATTCTCGATAATCAACTGAAATGTACTTGACTAAATCATCTCGACAAAAGAAACGTGTATTAATTGTGTTACGTGTACAAAATTCATTCTGTTATTATTGTTATATCATATCTGATCAATTCCTACACTTGTGTTTCACAGTGAATGTAGTGAAATATTTCTTTAGAGATGGCTTTTTTCTTCATTTCAAGTTAGAAGGCAGTCATCACCAGTTCTCCCGCCGTTCTTCTCGTTCTGATGGCGGCCCATTGATACCCGTGCCGGGAATGCAAATGGCCACAAGCGGGTGGCGTGGATCTTTTTAACATGACAACAGCAGCCGATCGGGTTTGCCGTTCAAAAGGCCGAGATTCGCCGCGGGTTCGGGGTCCAGGATCTGCTCGGCGTGGGTTCCGTTTCTCCCACGGTCTCCGGTTCCCTCCTCATCCACAGCCACGGATGCCGTCGCGACCAAATAACGCGGCCGGGCCGACGCGCACCCCGGCCCGCCGCCGATCAGCTCGCGTCCGCGACCGGCCGCCGAGGGCCGCGCCGAGCCCCGCCGCCGTGCCCGTCCAGCCCGCCCAGGCCGCCCCGGCCCCGCCGCGGACGCGCCGGGCCCTGCGGCCCTCCACGCCTCGGGTCTACGTAAGTCGGCGTGGATCGTGACGTAGTCGCGTCGTTTCAGACAACAGGGGAATATTTATTTATGGGCCTGATGATGCTCCGCGCTGCGAGTCATGCTGTCGCTTTCGAACCCGTGTTTGCAGGTGCCGCCGTCTACAAAGAAGCAGGGCCGTAAAGGCAGCCTGTCCAAGACCACCGGAGAGCCGAAGTCGCGCAGCGTGAAGCGCGGGAACCTCTGCGCCATCCTGAGGTCCAGGAATTAAAAATACACCGCGTGGCGCTTTAAAAAGGACCCGAAGGACCGAACGTGGACGAAGGACTGATTATATTAATCTGCAGGTTTTGTGTCCCGATGCCACTCAAGAATAAATTTTGTAATTTCGTAATTTTGATGGGATCTTCGTAAATTAGCTACAAACTGCGCGTCGGCCGCATCGTCTGCAGTTCCGTGAACTGCCGCTGGGGGCAGAAACCAAAGCGAGACAAACACTCACAATTATAATACAATTACGAAATGACGGGAATTAAAGCATATTTTACTAAATTATTACATATAAAAAATTACTCATTAAAAGATGCCTAGAAATAATCGATTCTATATCTATAACATGCCACGACAATATCATTTCACAAAGTTTTTTTTAATTTTTTAAAATCCTTTAGTCTGTGATAAATCGAGTTTTATTAAAATGTATTTGCGAGCGTTTGAATTGAGCTCCGTTGGCTCCACGTGACTCCTATTCGTCCTTCAAAGTGCGAATGAATAGAAACGCTGTGCGAGTGCGCCACCTGCCGACAAAGACGCGAGCTTTTTTTTTTTAACAAAGAAGCAACGAATAGAAGTGAATTAACTCGATTTCTTTTAATAAACGCAAATTTCATATTACAAAATATCATAGAACTCACATCTAACTCAGGGTTCTTTTTTTCTGACAGCAGAGGAGTCACTTCTTTTCACTTGCTGGGTACGACATTCACTGGATTTCGAAGTTTTCTAACTGATGGTTCGCTGCTGGGGACCAGGAATGGAAGAAATTAGGGACAGAATATTACTCATACGTTACACGGCGAGGCTGCTGAGGGACAGAGAACAAGCTTTTGTGCAAGTTGTCGTCAGCGTTATACTTTCTCATTCATCACAGTTAGTAGCATTGTTACAGACACACACACACACAACAGACGTTCGCTTTTATCTGCTGTTTCTGTGGTTGTGGAGGATGCACATGGTTCCGTTTGGAGTCTGTGTTAGAACTCCGAAACCCCTGCAAAACACTCACGATAAACCATTACGGGAACCAAAAAGTAGCTTGGATTTTATGTGCCAACCATTACCAACTGTGTAAGAGTCAAGACATCCACTTTTTTGAAGTGGCACACAAAAGCACATTCACTGAACTTCAGTTTGACTTTTCTCATTTATCCAAAAAAGGATTCAATAATAATGGCATGATGGTGAGTAAAATGGCAAACACAGAACCTTGAAAGAGAACGGAAAATGAAGAAGTACTCAGCGCTTGTCCGTTTTAGCCCTTCCAGTGCCAGCCTGGCTCCAGGCCTCTGCGCCCCTGTAAGCGGCCGGCTCCGGGGCTGCTGCCGGGGTGAAGCGCAGGTCCTGGTCCCTGGGGAACTGAGCAGCGCCGGACGGGCCGTCCCGCTGCGGCTGTGGCGTGGGTTTGCTCGGGGGAGGGTTCTCCGCGGGTACGGTCCATGTCTGGGGTGCTGGGTCAGCCGCGCCCCGTGGAGAGGGTTCATGGCTGGGCTGAGGAGCTCTTCCCTCCGGGTCCTGCTGCGTAATGAGCTGCAGCAGAGCAGTGGCCACGGTGGGGCTGATGTCTTCAGCACGAGTCTGTTCTGCGACGGGTGCAGGGGAAGGCGGCCGGGTCTCCGGGGGGGGCACGTCGGACGTCTGGACACTCAGCTTCCTCGGCGCTTCGTCTGTAAAGGGGACAAAAAGGGACGTTTCAGCACAAGCGCCGTAAGGGGCGTGGCGATACCCGCGGCCACCGCCAGAGGGCAGCGCACGTTTCTGACGTCCGCGACACTCACATGTGAATGCTGCTCGGCGGAAAGTCTAATTATCTCATTTATTACGCACGAAGCGAATTAGACGGGAGCTGTATAATAATTATAATATAATAAGGACCGAAACGGCGTGTGAGTGGGAACATCGGCTTCGACGCAGGGAACACGTGACGCAATAAGATCTCTGACACGACGTAAGCGGCGTTGCAGAGATCATACGAAGGACAACTGATGTAACAAATATGTAAAAATATCAGAAATAAAGTTAAACAACGAGTCAGAGGACTGATTGATTGATGCGAGATCTAGAATTGATTACTCGAATCAAGCGATCAGAAAAGCTTAATAGAGGAGTTTTACTGCTTAATTCACGGCAGTAAGGCAGTAAATTACTTGAAGGAAAGATCAATCCGTGGTTGTAGTTTCTCATTATCACGTGAGACATACGTTCCTAATAGTGTGCTCATCAAAATAATAATAATAAAAAATTGTAAAGTATTTACCCCTACTTTAAATGCCACGTTTGTAAATGACTGTACCTGTACAATAAGCAAATTAGACCATACCTGTGCATATCCCTCCCATGAAGGCGAATAAGAGTCGGGATTCAGTAAGAGGTTGGGGGGAACGATCATGTCAAGTCAGGGTGACTAGCTACTCATGAGCTAATTTTCCACCAGACATCGCCTTACCATGAGCGCACAAAATGCAATTCCAAGGAAAAGTCAATAAAATAATTAGAATAATAAAACAAAAAACACCCTAGGAATAGCAGGCATGATAAATAGCAGACAAAATTGTGAATTAATTGGTGTGGGGAGGACATAAAAGAAGAAAAGAAAAAGAAAAAAAAAAACATGCAGGTGAGATCCAAGTGAATACATTTATTTCTGAATTATAATTTATTTTTGTTTTAATAAAAAAAGCTGACATACAGACTGTGATTGAGTCATACTTTGTGTAAGGATTAACAACTCCAACAAGCCAGCTTTACAGGGAGAAATGAAAGAAATGAAGTATGACAGAAGAAGGTGGGGAATAAAATAATAATAATAAAAAAAAAATTTAAACATGTGAGACAGCGCAGCGTATCCTGAGGGTCTCTGATACTGGAGCGTTGTCTGCTCCACCAGTGCACAATACATGCTCAGAAAAGAACAGTGAAAAGAGTGAAAACAACAACAAAAAAGAAAGTGGCATCTTCACTGGCAGTGGACATCTGTGCCTCCTCCTGGTCTATATTTACACTCGTACTCGGTCATGTGACCAGAGTCAGCTGAAGCCACTTCCTGTTCGGCCATCTTGTGAAAGCAGTCAGCTCATGTGCGTCTGTTGCCGAGGCGAGAAGCCCCGGCACTTTCAGCAGCAGCAGCAGGGAAAGGGGTACGACTGACACCTTGGGCTTGGGAATGAAGATTCGCATTAAAACCTAAAGAGAATTTTATTTAAGCATCTGGGTGGGCGGGGAAACAAAAAAAGATGTTTCCTCCATATAAAACAGAAGCATCTTTTTATTGTCTTGGGTTAATATGTATTTTCCGTTTTCCAGAAAGAAAATAAAATCGGAAATAAAATCTCAGCACAAATAATAAAATAACTCACTTAAACATGTTTACTGTGATCCCGTGCAGATCACACCCTTCCCATTTCACATTGCCCTGCCCACTAAAGACTGAACTCAGACTTGCCCTTCCGATCGGCACCTGAAATGGGGGCAGAGCCTCTGCGCGCAACTCCCTCGTCTGCCTGGATGCCATTGCTCTCGTCGCCTTGCTCCGCCCCTTGGGTGGTGATGAACTGGCTCAGCAGCAGAGTGAGGAGACGGGTCTGGTCATCCTGGCTGATCTCAGAGGGCGGCGGCGGAGGCGGCTGACTGACGGACGACTGCTCCTCTGCTGGCCTCGTGGGGTGCAGGAGAGAAGACAGCTGGCTCAGCAGCTCCAGCTGCGGGGCGGGTTCGGGCTCTGGGTTGGGCGGAGCAGTCGAGGATGTTGTCTCTGAGGCGGGCGCATGCAGAGACTCTGGGTTGGAAGAGGATGAGGAGGCAGAGTTGAGGAGCTGGGCCATCTGGGGGAGGGTCAGACTGTAGTCCGACTGGCTCTGCAGTAAGTTCAGCAGCACGGCCATTTCTGTCTGATTCAAGCCTACAGAGGGGACAAGCAAACGTTTATTCTGTTCAATCACCTTCCTGCAAAAGAATGATGTTGAATAAGATGAAAAGCAGCACTTCTCCAAGCTGTTGCAAAAAATAAAAAATCTCGATGGAAAATTACTCCATACAAATTAATACAATGGGTATCAATAGGAATCGGTCCAGAAATGGATCTTTGATGGAAATGCCAGAATCTAATATGGAAATTTGGAAACACATTTTCCATTTTGAAATAAATGCTTTAGATTTCCCCTGAGAAAAAGCTGCGGTACATGAACATGTTAACTAGATCAGTAAGAGAGGGAATTCAGTGAGAGTTTGGGGAAATTGCGCTATGTATTTAATTAGATTCAATTTAGACCTTTTTTTTTTTTTTTTTACACTATATTTGTTTGTTAACAATAAATTAAGATGACCTGCCGCAGATATAGGTCATGTATGACTTTACACAGTAAAAAGAAATGGGACTTCATGAGGATTTGCACAACTTCAGCACATACCTACACATCTACACATCGCCCACCCACACACAGCTCTTAGTGAAATGAAAACGGCAGAGCAGCCCAACTGAAAATATGGTCGACTCCTGAGTGTCTAACCTGCCAGTTCATTGGCTGAGATGGTGGAGGGAGGTGGACGTGCAGATGGGGGAGGAGGTGGTGGGCTGGGTGGAGGTCGACTGTTCTCTCCACTTGCGGGTGCACTGGGGTCCTTACGGGGCACTTTAGGAACAGGCACATCCTCAGACAGGCCACTCTGGCGCTGCCTACGACGTTTCTTACTCCACAACTCGTGGCAATCTTGCCAGTGAGGAAGACTGAAAAAACAGAGATCAGAAGAAAAAGAAAACTCAGAGAAAGAGACAAAGCGACAGCAAGCTCACCAGTGGTCAATCTTCACAGAACCGCATACTATATGTCTCTATTCATAACTTCCATATTCTGAGTTTCCCAAAACATCATAGGCCTATAAACAGCTCTTTTCACATTACATGTTTTTTGAAAGTTTTTTAAAGCCTAAAAGTTGGAAGAACTTGTGTATGCAAAGAGTGAAAACAAAGTAAAATATGAATCTCCATAATTTAGCCTATTACATTAAGTGTAGTCTTCTGACTAGCATAATAATAAAGCTAAAAATAAAGTTAAGAAATAAGAGATTACAGTTGACACCAGCTATAAGGAGACAGTGGGCAAAAAGTTGTTAATTCTCAGATGAACAGGGGAAAACAAAAGTTGTGGACAATCCCATTTGCAAGAAGTGCTTCACTATTAAAGCGAGTAGTTTAAGTTTAGCGAAGTATTTGCAAAAACATCCCTCCGAATTATACAAGGAGAGTAAAGTTGTTGTTCAAACTTAATATGAATATTTTTATGGCCACTGACAAGCAATTCTGTTGACGCAAGTTAACGTTTTTTTTATATATTATAGTTTTATCAACCTGCACAGGTCTGGATTAGGAGTCAAAATTAAAGTGGAAAACACACTACAGGCTGATCCACCTATGATGTAATGTCCTTAAAACAAGTCAAAATGATGCTCAGTAGTATTTGTTGCCTCCACGTGCCTGTATGACCTCCCTACAACGCCTGGTCATGCTCCTGATGAGGTGGCAGATGGTCTCCTGAGGGATCTCCTTCCAGACCTGGACTAAAGCATCTGGCAACTTCTGGACAGTCTGTGGGGATGGCGTTGGTGGATTGAGTGAGATATTATGTCCCAGATGTGCTCAACTGGATTCAGGTCTGGGGAACAGGAGGGCCAGTCCATACAATCAATGCCTTCGGCTTACAAGAACTGCTGACACTCCAGTCACATGAGGAGGAGGAACCCAGGGCCAACCGCACCAGCATATGGTCTCACAAGTGGTCTGAGGATCTCATCTCCTTACCTAATGGCAGTCAGGATACCTCTGGCGAGCACACAGAGGGCTATGCAGCCCCCCAAAGAAATGTCACCACATGACATTACTGCCAAACCAGTCATGCTGGAGGATGTTGCAGGCAGCAGAACATTCTCCACAGTGTCTCCACGGCTCTGTCACATGTGCTCAGTGTGAACCTGCTTTCATCTGTGAAGAGCACAGGGTACCAGTGGTGAATTTGCCACCTGTGGACGCTGGGCCCTCATACCACCCTCATGGAGTCTGTTTCTGACCGTTTAAGCAGGCACATATATGTAGGACTCTTTTTGCAGGACTCCTGTTCCTCCTTGCACAATGGCAGTGTTCCTGCCGCTGGGTTGTTGCCCTCCTACGGCCTCCTCCACGTCTCCTGACGTACTGGCCTGTCTACTGGTAGCGCCTCCATGCTCTGGACACTACGCTGACAAACACAGCAAACCTTCTTGCTGCAGCTTGCATTGATGTGCCATCCTGGATGAGCTGCACTACCTGAGCCACTTGTGTGGGTTGTAAAGTCCGTCTCATGCTTGAAAGCACCGCCAACACTCAAAAGTGACCAAAACACCAGCCAGAAAGTGTAGGAACTGAGAAGTGTTCTGTTGTCCCCACCTGCAGAACCGCGCCTATATTGGGTCGTCTTGCTAACTGCCAATAATTTCCACCTGTTTCCACCATTTTTTTATTTTATTTTTTTAAGTAAAATTTTCTGTGTTCTCCCCCTGGAGTATCGAAAAAGAGTATAGAGTACCCCTTAGTATCGGTTTCGAGTTTGAAATTTCAGTATTGTGAAAAGGCTAATTGGTGATATCGGTGTCTTAAACATTACGCGTCTTAAAACAACTTGAGGCAAATTTGAACTGAAAGTTTACATTAACGGAATTTACCAGACGCCTTTATCTAGAGCCATTTACAGTTAATAGCTACAGGGACAGTCGCCCCAGAGACACTCCGGTTGACAGGCGAGTGTGTTACCCACTAGGGTACTACCAAGTTCAGGGCTACTCACTCAGGTGGGGACATCTTGGTTGGCTCCACATCACACAGGAAAGCGCTGTTAAGCGCTTGTTCTGCTGTGCAGCGCCGACAGGGGTCAAGGGTCAGCATACGGTCAAGCAAGTCCAGTGCCTGGGGTGGGAGACTAATGCAGAAAATACAGAGAGAGCACAGAATAAACATCAACATCGTTCTACATCTGCCTACACTGGAATATCAGGTTGCCATTACAAAGCGCGCACAATCATACGCACAAGGCAAATTCTTCTCGTAGTCTCCGTCGATACTGTTTCTTCGGCTTCATGGTGTTGAAGTAGGGAAGCTTAATGACGTCGGGCCAGGCAGCAGGACAGGGGCTGCCACACAGCCGGCTTATGGACAGACAGTATAATTAGAAAACTTAACCAGCTATGTCTCCAGCAGAAGACACTACTTATTTTTGTGGACATCCTTTCATGTTCAGCTTTAGTGCATCCTGGATGGTCCAACATACCTAATGAGTTCCAGTTGCAGGAGCTCCTGATTGGCCTGGAAGATTGGCTTCTTAGTGAACAGCTCTCCCAAAATGCATCTGCATGTGTTAGAAAATTGAGCATTGAGCATATAGTTCAGACTGGTATAATTTCATGGGTTATACCACGCCCCTTCTTTCTTGATCAGGAGGTGACACAAAGAAGCATATAATCTGTCAGTGCTAGACATATTATATTAGTTTCCATATTAGTGTCATCTGCAGCCATGCATTCTGATGATGTGATGATCTTGAGATAAAATGACGAAAACTATAAATTTTTGTCCTCCACAGACTTTCCGTAGGTGATCATTTGGTTTAATAGGTAGATTCAGTACATTAATATACCTGCAATAAGCTAAGCAACTTTGGCACGACAGTTTGAGGCTCAACTGTCATTATTTTAGTCCACTTGGGTGTACTAAATGAAATCACTGAACATACACACGATCATAATGGTGGTCCTCTGAGAATCACACATTTTCCTAGATTGTACTTATCATGACATTTCAGAACTACTGATATACATACGGTGGACATAAAAAAAAAAAAAGAAAAAGTGTACAATGAAAGTTTTTTTTGTGATTCCCAGCTTTAATGTGACCTATAGAACTGAACAAATCTGGCATCTTATAGACAATCCAAAGATGAAGAGGAAGAAGATTTCACCTTGATGTGACAATGACCCAAAACATACACACAATTCATCATAAGAAACTTTTGGACCGGCCAAACCAATAGACCACACATACACCCTAAGGAAAATCTGTGGGGAGACCTGAAAAGGGCCTTGCACAAGAGACCAAATAGGTTTAAAACACTTCTACAAGGAGGAGGGGTCAAATATCAAGTCAAGGTGTGCCATACTGTTAAATCCCTACCCAAGAAGACTGAGTGCTGAACATAAATCAAAAGGTGCTTCAACAAAGCGTTAGTTTAAGAGTTTTGTTCTCTCCCCTGTAATAGATTTGTTTTTCAATTTAATTACACAGTTATAGGCAGTGGTGGCCTAGTGGATAAGGAAGCGGCCCCTTAATCAGAAGGTTGCCGCCAAGGTGCCACTGAGTAAAGTACCGTCCCCACACACTGCTCCCCAGGCTCCTGTCATGGCTGCCCACTGCTCACCAAGGGTGATGGGTTAAATGCAGAGGACAAATTTCACTGTGTGCACCGTGTGCTGTGCTGCTGTGTATCACAAGTGACAATCACTTCACTTTAACTTTTTCACTTTAAATCCGGCTTTTGTATTTGGTAAATTCTCTGCTAATTAGAACTATCAGTTCCCTTCATGTGAAAATGCTGTGAAAATTTAAATACACTGAGAACAAGATTGGACACCCCTAGCCCTCATTACTCAGCCCTGAGTAATGTGGTGGTGAGTATGTGTGGCGAGTATCTGTATTCTCTTACCCGCAGCTCCAAACATCAATGGCTGGTGAGTATCGTTCCTCCCCGAGAAGCAGTTCAGGAGGGCGGTACCACAGTGTGATCACCTTATTGGTGTAAGGACGACTGCATAAGAGCAAAAACATGGTTTTAATTCAACACCAAACACAACTTATTTGTGTAGCTCAGGGGTCGGCAATCTGCGGCTTGCTGTGGCCACTCCGCCTGTCCACCCCCCCCCAGAGTTGTTATTCAGTCCGTTCAATTAGAGTCGCGTTTATGAGTTTTGATATGAGCTTGATATGAGTTTTTAAATGATTTGCATGTGCTGACTAAGTTGATAAGCAAGTTGTGTAGAGTTAGCATAGCGCGCTAATTCAGGGTGACCAGATCTCCTGTTTTCCAGAAACTACCGGGTTTCTGTCTGGGTGATTAAATATTCGTCACATTATCGGCTTCTACACGTATATTTATTCTAATCAGAAAAAAAATGCATTCTGGCAGCACCCCCAACCCATGCAAAATATTTACTGTGTTTCTCGTGAAATTTTGTTAGTGCACAGTAGCATAGCTTTTTATGCATACCATAAAAGTAAAAGTAATAATAGGGTAATGAGTGTTATCTTGTCAAAATGCATTTGTGGCTGCCGGTGCTTTCTCTTTTGTGGAAACAGAATCCAAATGGCTCTTTAAGCGTTAACGGTTGCAGACCCCTGGTCTAGGCAATACATTTCTGATCGAAAGCAATCTTTTCCAGAATGAACTCAATAAAAGCACACAGTACTGACCTCTCTTCAGAGTTATACAGACGGGCCAGTCCAAAATCCGCCAATTTGATCTGTCCACTAGAAGAGAGAAAAAAATAAACTGAAACAAATAAAATACTCCAGCTATCATCCTTATATACAGAGATCTAACAGTGCAGCCTCAGGACCTCTTAAACGTTTTACCAAGCATCTGATCACATTAATGGTGATCCAAGCTACCATAGTTGAAAATAATTGATTGCTAAAGGAAAATGTTTCTTGTTAACAACAAAAAAGAAACTTGGGGGTTTGGGAAATAAGCCACAGGGCGACATCTAGTGTTCAAGTTGGGTAAAACATTTACTATGTTTGCCGCATTTAAATTGATCCCCCACAGAGGGAAAAAGGACATTTACTCGTGTTTTTTTGGTGTGAGTCTGTGAGGGTACCTATTGTTGAGCAAAATATTGGAACATTTGATGTCTCTGTGCAGGAAATTCTTTTTGTGGCAATAGTCCAACCCTTCCATCAACTGGCGCATGAAGCTTCGCACATGCTCATGGGAGAATGTCACCAATCCAGACTCGAGCAGCCCCATCAGATCATGATCCATGTACTCGAAAACTAGGTAAAAGGCACCTGCACACACACACACACACACACACACAGACAGAAATCAATATTTCATCAATGGGTTTGACATTTGTTGTAGTTATATTTTTGCTTGTAGCTAAATAAACAGTTTTGGGGGAAGCGCGTAAGATTTTGCAGAATCCTTTACGGAAAAAACATACAAGAAAAAAAGAAAGTGGACACATTAGGTTAATTTACTTTCATGTACACCTGGAACACAGCACCTACAGCGGCTGCATTTTAGCCACAAAAGCACAGCAGAAGCTTTTCACAGCAAGTCCTTTGGTGCATAAGTAAATTGCACAACTCATAATTGAATACAACTAGATCCTACCCAATGTGAAAAAAAAATATTCAGAACGTCAGCAAAAATAAAAGTTTTTACAGTTTTAGACCCTGCTGTGTAGGTCGGAAATTGTCAGTCTAGGTTGTTAGTAGGCTACCGGGTAACACTTGCCAAAAAACCAGAAGACCTCAAAGTCGTAGGTTCAAACCCCACTTACTACCATACTGTCCCTGTACCTACTGATTGTAAGCCGCTCTGGATAAGGGTGTCTGAAAAGTGCCGTAAATGTAACAGAACAGACTTAAAAGAAAAAAGAAAAACAGTCTTTGTGCGGACAATTAGACTGTGGCGACCCCAAACAGGAGACACCAAAAGGGGACAATTTGTCACAGTAGATACTCTGACATCAAAAAGTGATATGAACTTGTGTATTCACAACCCTTCGAAAGGCCCTTAAAAACTGCCAGGTTGTATGTTTAAGAAAATGACCTGAAGCATTCCACAGTTGGACCACATGGGCCTTTCTATCAGACAAAACTGACCTTTGTCCTTCTTAAAGTCTAGCGCATCCTGTTTATCCGTGACAATCTCCTTCATGTTGACCACGCTGCGATGATTCAGCTGCCTGAGGATCTTGATCTCACGAATTGCAGTGATGGGGAAGCCCTCCTTCTCATTGTCTAAACGTACTTTCTTCAAGGCCACCAGCTCCCCTGTTAAACACACATGTAGTCAAATATCTACGCCAAAAATCACATGAAGATTCAAAACTTTACATACCAGTGTCCTTGTCCTTGGCTTTGTAGACCTGGCCATAGGTGCCCTCCCCTATGATGCCAATGATATCAAATTTGTCCACACAGCGTTTGCCCCAGTCACTCTGGGTCTGTTTCCGCTCACCGTACCGTGGACAGCAGAACCTGCACAGGTATTAGAAATGCATGTTAGAGTTGGCCAAGTGATCTCTTTTCATGCATAATAAAGTGTAATAACACCAGTTCAAGGTACCATGGCCATATCGTCCACAGCCATCATTAAAATTAGTCACGATCAGAAAACCTTTAAAGTCCCTGTCATCTTGTATTGCTTTCTGCATACGAATTGTAGAGTATGTGATAAATTTCGATTAGCCAAATATCTGACAGCAGATCAGCTATCCGAAGCAGAGACATGTAGATATTGGCGTATTTTAGTTATGGATAATATCTATAAACATGATTAGAGCGCTATACTTTTCCACTGAAACCAATTTCTGTAGCATCTCAGTTATTGGTTACACCTCTAGGGAGAAGCCTATGATGTACTTTTATTCACATTAGATTGTAATATTCCTTTCACAGCTCAGATCTGCATTTGACTTCCTGGCCTCACACACACACACACACACACACACACACACACACACACACAAAGTGCGTTTTCACAAAGTTTATCCAAACGTACTTTGGTCTCTTCTTGTAGGTTGGCTGAACTGGAGGCGGAGCCTGTTGTGGGGGTGACTGAGGGGGGGAGTGGTCCCCTCCAGGCAGCGTGGGTGGGAGAGGCAGATCGCTCAGTAAGTGGCGTGGCCGCGTCTCTCTCTCCTTCTCTCGGCGGGTGGAGCGCTGTGGTGGTGTATTTTTCTTTGGGCTGTCGAGAGAGAGGATGAAATTGGCGACGTGTTCTGATTCTGTCCTTGGTTCCACTGGTCTGAGAACACGTGTCCTTACCTGTCCCGGCATTCTCCCAGCAGGACTGGGGGCAGAGGAAGTGGCGGCAGCGTGGAGGTCTTCATGGGAAGCGGGTGCCGGGCAGGGCTGCGCGTGTGCAGGCTCTGATTGGCTGGAGATCTGGGCGGTGGAGGAGCGGTCTTTGCGGCGAGGCCGGGCATGGGGGCCAGTGCTGGAGACTGAGGAGGGCAGGGAGGAGAAGAAAGGGGAAGCGGAGGTGGCGAGGACAGGGGGAGGGGAGGAGGGGACGAGAGGGGTAGAGGTGGAGGGGGTGAAGGGGCGGGCGGAGGAGGAGCGACACCCTTCTCCTCTGCTTGAGATGTTCCCGCCGGGGTTGATGGAGGGGGTGGAGGTGGCTGCTCCGCAGAAGGAGCCTTCTCCTTCTCTGGAGGATTCGGGGAAGGGTCTGGTTCCACCTGCCCAGGTCGGGAAGGAGTAGTAATGGGTGTAGCAATCCGGAGCAAAGGGGAGGTGCCACGAGAGGCGGCCAGCGAGGCGGCCTGCCTCTCCTTCTTCCTGCGACTTAGCTCGGCTCCAAGGCTGGATGTGATGGGCAGACGAGAAGACGGCGATCGAGACCCACCTCCACCAGACGAAGAGTGTTTTTTACTTCGAGATCGAGACGATGAGCGACGGGATGAATAAGGAGGCGACCGTGACCGGGACCGAGCAGAGCGTCTAAACAAAACAGAAAAGACAAAATCGGTCACATGCTGACAACACATTTAAAAGCATGGCAGCAAATCACAAGGACAGCAGCTGATCCAAAACCACACAGAAATCACCAGAGGCCGGGAGAGCAAAAAAATATTATAATATTTATATATAATATAAGACTTATCAGACTGTTTTGTGCTAACTGCCATGATGGCTGTAACACAGTTCAGTTGTAAAGATGTAATAGGAACTGGACTGATGTACACTTTAGGTCAGAATTAATCACTGGATGGTTTGTGAGAGGTGACATGGTGTTTCATTTGGGAAGATGATTTTTTTTTTTTTTTTTTTTTTTTTTACATAGGTTTGTATAAATAAGCACAGGTTTAGCAAATGCTGGGATGAGAATGAAGAAATTTGCCTAAAACAAATTAAGTGTAATGGCGCTTTGAAAATATTGGAAAATGTTCCCATTTGGTAAATGTGAATACATGAATGTATTTAATTAAAGGACGTTGATTTTCAATCCACACTGCTTAGAAATAGACAGTGTTAAATTTCACTCTATAACCCCGGAAAATGAAATAGGGTCCCAAATGTGGGACAAGTAGTATGTATGTGTAGGAACATTTGGGACAGGTCTCCATTGCTAGAGAGGCGGCTGAAAACTTTGGTTTACTTCCTTTCGCCTAAGCCCGGCCTCTTCCTCATTCCGGCCGTCAATTGGTAGATCAATGGACTGATATTTCCTTCCACCTGGCCACAACCAGCTCACTCTTTTACGTATTCTGCAATGTCGCTGTGCATAAAAGGTGTGTGCAGGGGTTGAGGTGAAATATAATTTTTACTGGGAGCTTTCGGCACGGTTCTGATTGACAGCAGTCATGGCCCCGCCTGGGCTAGTGCACAGCAGGGCCACGAACACCATCTGTTTGAGGCGGGCTTGAGACTCTGTTTGGGACACTGAATACCGCGGCTGTACAGGTGGCTAATTTCTCAGCGCTTATTGGAGAATATGAATTTTGTGCTACCCCAACAGCAAGGAAATATACACGCGCGCATGCTGGATGGGCATGGAAGTGTTCGTTTGAAGACTTTACTTCGGTCCACAACAAATGCTCCAAAATGGCTGCTCCCATTTAAAGGGCCCAACCGCAGCAAACGCATACAGCCTGATGCTTCCAACCCGGACACTAACTACAGGGAATTCTTTTCCCAGGAGAAGGCACGGTCAACTCTAAAATGTTCAATTGTTCCCCATTACAGCAAAGCAGTAAGTGTCATTTATTGCATTTTTCATGGGTGTTAGTAGCCTAGTGGGTAACACACTCGCCTATGAACCAGAAGACCCAGGTTCAAACCCCACTTACTACCATCGTGTCCCTGAGCAAGACACTTAACCCTGAGTGTCTCCAGGGGGGGACTGTCCCTGTAATACTGATTGTAAGTCGCTCTGGATAAGGGCGTCTGATAAATGCTGTAAATGTAAATGTTTCAGCTTTGTGACTAATGACACGACCAAAGGAAATGTCATAGAAATTGTTTTTGGGCCATAACATTTACTTGCGTTGACTGAGTAAGCCTGTTGTCTGCGTAAGTTATGCTTATTTCACCACATGATGCATGACTACTTCATCCGAGACAAATAGCAAAACGACATTTGCTTCATGAGACTAAAACCCTCAAAAGACAAACGGATGTTTATGGTTTACAAGAACAGTATTAAAGTGACCAGCACTACCAGCCCCAAAGACACGCATGGCCTGGACCGCAGGGCCCTTACTACCAAGTTACCACACAAAGGTTGCTCTACATACCTCGCCTGAACCGCGATCTTTAACAGAGGCCCACAGCTCACAGCGGGACAAACGTGTAATGTGTGAACGGTCCCCTCACCTGGACATCGGGCTCCCGCTGGAGGATCTCCTGGTGCCGTAGGGACTGACCGATGACCTCTTCCGTGACCCATAGGGGCTGCTCTCCCTCTCGTAGCTGGAGGACCTCTGCCTGGACCCATAAGGGCTGTCCGACCGTTGTCTGCTGCGCCGGGACGAGTCCCGGTACGGACTGCGTCGCGACGAGTAACTGTCCGAGCCGTCTGGGCCGTAGCCCCCAGCTCCTGGAGAGCTGTCCCGCCGGGGACTGGGGGACAGGGCCGAACCCTGCGTCTTGCGGCGGGGGCTCCCCCGCGACGAGGCCTTGCCTTTTGGGCTGGACTTGTAGGCCTTGGAGGACTTCCGGTGGCCGCGGTCCGAGCGATCCCCCTTGGACGAGGCGCTGCCCTCGCTCCGGCCTTCCCGGTGCTGCTTGTCTTTCCGCGGCTTGGAGCGGCCTGCCTCCTTGCTGCGTGAGGAGGACGGGGTTCCGGAGGCGCTGCTCCCTACACCGAGCCCCGGCTGGACCGCGGTGGAGGGAGCCGGGTCGCCCCCACGCCTCCCTGCCTCCGACTTCTTGGACACGGCTGTCACGGGCTGCTCCTTGCTCTTCCCTTCCTTCTCCCGATCTTGGCTCCTCTTCTTGGAGCCCCCCGCGCCCTCTTCAGACTCCTTCACCAGGTGCGGATCCTTGGCTTTCTTGCGGTAGTGCCGGTGTTTATGAGAGCGACTCTCCCGGCTGCCCCCCGAGCCGCCGCCGCTGTAGAAGTCATCGGAGCGCTCGTCGTCCCTGCGCTCCCCGAGCCTGGTGGAGGCCGGCGGGTCCGAGAAGGTGTCGGAGTCGGAGCTGATGTCGTCATACTCCACCAGCGGCTTGATGGCGCCCACTGCAGGACGCGGCGCGGGGCTGTGCGCGGTCGGCGCCGAGGCCTCCCCGGGAAACTCCGCTTCCCGCTTCGACGATTTATGCCGTTTGTGCTTCGGGGTCGACGCAGACGACGAGCCCGGGGATCTGGACTTCGGTTTGCCGTCTTTGGTCGTCATGTTTGCCGCAGGGCCGTGACGCGAGGCCGGGGCTTGATGAGGCCCAGGCTGCGAGATGCTAGCGCTACTGGATTCTGGCTTCCTCTTGGTCCCATGTTGACGGTCTGATCCAGGCATTCCTCTCGGTCAGCGGCGGTCCCTCTTCCAGGCGCAGACCTCTGCGGCCAAGACAATACATTAAGGGCTGAGATAATGTCCCCAAAATACAACCGGCAACAACAAACAACAGTTGATGTACAATCAGAAGCACAAAGCAAAAAAAAAAAAAAAAAAAAAAGTCTTCCCACGTTTCGTTCTCAAGTCTTTATCCCTTTTTCTTTCCGGTCAGGTCGCGTCGCATTTCTTTTTCATGGATGGAAAAGAGCCAAAAAGCGACTGTGTGAAAAATAAAATTCCCGTGAAGCCGGAGCGCTGGTCTCTATTTTAGCCAGTTAGCTAATGCTAACAGCTAGCAGCTTCGTAAAACAAAAAAAAAGACGAAAAAAAGACCGAAGTCGCCCTCTTTTTAGTCAGGTCATCCGAGCCTCGGCCTCTGGCACCAGATTAAAGTTTCATAGATCCAGAAAATTACGGTCTCTGAGCTCAGGAACGAACGAGAGTCCTTTTATCATTGGGCTATACGGTCTCGCAAACTGAAAAACTTGACCCGGTCGGCAGCCAATGTTTTCATGTTCGTTTTAATATGCCATCTTTATCTCTTTGCAGCTTTAGTATTGATCAGCAATTATAGTATAAGCGTGTGCAGAATATGTTCCAGTTTATTGTTCGTGGCTCTGGGAAGCAACCAGGCCTGGTTAGAGGGCGATGTTAATGGATTTCGAGACATCCACAGCCCTTGTTATAAGACCACACGAGGGCGGCCATTGAGGCGAGCGTTATGCGCGCTCCAGTTAACGGACCCAGAGAGAGGCGCTCGTGCCATAGAGCTATACAATCCAGATCGAGGTGCTGTTTCTCGTTCTGGCGAAGTGACGTTTCTCGTTTTTTTTTACATCGCAATTATAGTGTCAACGTATCTACACCGAGCGCTGTGGCGATAGATTCGTCCCGCGCTAGTCGCACCAGACGATCCTCGGGATGCTGTTCGCTCTAGGCGGTAGGATCTGTGTCACCCGAGCTGTCACTCTTCACGGCGGCCCTATCCGCCGCCCGGCTCTGGTCCCGCCCCTGGCGCGCCGCAAACGCCGTCGCTCACCTGAGGTGGTCCTGGAAAAAAACCAACTGTTCGCAAAACTGGGCACAGTTAGCAACAATTTGTGTAGTTTCTTACATAATAAAAAGGTATCAAAGTTTTAAACTGGTAACCAATGAAAGAAAACGCTATCGACGAGTTAATTTATTTTCTTTTTATTGTAAAAAAAAAAAAGAAAAAAAAAAGTAGTCCCAAAACAACCACTCATACTATTAAACTGATTATGCTATACTGACAGATATGCTGACGACACTGCCGACTGCAAGTTTCGGTTTCTAAACGTTCCTGAAACATGCATGTCTGTATAAAAGCGTCCATATCGAGGCCCAGGCCACCAGTTGTGCAGGAAACAAAACTAATCTTCTACAACTCGTAAGTAAGCCAGCTAATTATGCAGGGGTGACGCATGAAGATCCAACCTAACCAGACAACTGGCACGGATGTCCAAGCTCCCGCGACTCCGCTAATCTTTTTCGTAAAATCGAAAACGTGCAATAATTTCGGCGTGCACCTTTCTCCAGGCCTTAGCTGAAGACCCCACTGACTTAACCTGTGCAACCTATGTCACGTGTAACGTAGCGCAAGGAATTAATCATTCGCCAGCTCGGCTAACAAACCGTCGCTATCGACCCCTGACACCGGAAAGCCAAGCATTAGATCATAAAGGACTGAAATCACAATCGTAGATTTCACCTTCGTTAGTCTTCATCGGTGATGGCTTGTGCTGAATGGATGTGCTAAGAGTAGCAAGTTAGGCACCAAACCAAAGATCGAAGGCAAGTTAGCTAACGGAGACTTGCTACCACCATGTTTCCCCCGAGCTGCCCCTGTCGCAGGCCTATTGCGTCACAGGAACGCGACGCCGAGGATCCGGGCACGTCTGGGCGGCGGGCGGACCCGTCCGAGCATGATGGACAAATGCGCGACAAAACATGTCAAATTCACGCAGATCTGGGGTCAACAGTCGCTTACGACGCGAAATATTGCCCATATTAGTTTGAACGTAAACAAGCAGCATTATGGCTATGAGCTTTACCTGCTAATACTTTATTAGTCCCACCAGTGGGAAATTGACATTGTTACACTCACATCTAGGTGTGATTATTATTCAGAAGGTAGTGTCGTAAGATGTCTCTTTATGGCATTTCTAGACACTCCTGTTGTGTGAAACTTGACAATAATTCATTAAGAGATTAAAACAGACAATCTGGAGAATGCTCTGAAGACGCCCTTGTCCGGGTAGTGACAGGAACAGTCCCACTGAAGCAGCTCAGGGATACATTGGTAGTAAGTGGGGTATGAACCCCATGAAGTCTTCTGCTTCTTAGGCGAGTGTTTTACTCACAAGGCCACTACCACCCAATGATATTATTAAATTAGTACCCTGAGTCGCGTCACATCGCAAATTATTCCTGTACAGGGCCGCGGCTGCTGGGTCCCATGCTGGAAGGTCAGGTGCAGGTGAGTGGCCAAAGCGCCTAGCCCGGGACAGGATTCAAACACACCGCCTTGGAGGCTTAGCAGCCATGCAGAGCAAAGCAAAGAGGAAACCCAACTGGATCTACAAAAAGTAGGCAGTACAAACAATAAAAGCCTACTTAACAATTGTTGCCGACCAAGTATACGCCTTCATAGGTTCAGCCCTAATAGCGGCGTCCTCTTTCAGCAAGATAATGAGCTAACTTGATATTATGAAGCAGTCCTGTTCAGTTGTCTTCCAGGGGTGTTATTGCATTTTTTTGACCAAATGAAGGAGCAGCATGATTTGTTTTTTCCCTCATGCCACCACCCATATTAACAGTTGACCATATTGCATTTGTTTTATTTGTTAGAACATTCTGTTTCACCCATATGCTCTGGTCTAATCTCATACATGCCACATTTTATTGTTATTTCAGTTTATGTATGCTGCGCAAAATAAAGGGAATACAAACATATCTGAATGAATGAA
Source organism: Denticeps clupeoides (assembly GCF_900700375.1). Classification (NCBI taxonomy): domain Eukaryota; kingdom Metazoa; phylum Chordata; class Actinopteri; order Clupeiformes; family Denticipitidae; genus Denticeps; species Denticeps clupeoides. Next base: position 19,788,759 of record NC_041713.1, on the reverse strand, counting down.
ATATTCTTATTGAATAATTTATTATTTACATGGTTGAATGTGTGGACAACAAAGACATAAAATTTAATCAACCCATGGAGGTCTAGATTTAGAGTCACACTCAAAAAGTGGAAAAACACACTACAGGCTGATCCACCTTTGATGTGAGGTCCTTAAAACAAGTCAAAATGATGCTCAGTAGTGTGCGTGTCCTCCACATGCCTGTATGACCTCCCTACAACACATGGACATGCTCCTTATGAGGTGGCGGATGGTCTCCTGAGGGATGTCTGCCCAGACCAGGACTAAAGCATCCACCAACTCCTGGACAATCTGTGGTGCCACGTGGTGTTGGTGGATTCATTGAGACATGTCGTCCCAGATTCAGGTCTGGGGAACAGGCGGGTTAGTTCATACAATCAATGCCTTCGGCTTGCAAGATCTGCTGACACTCCAGCCACATGAGGTCTAGCATTGTCTTGCATTAGGAGGAACCCAGGGCCAACCGCACCAGCTCGGTCCCTGATGGCAGTCGGGCTGCCTCTGGCAAGCACATGGAGGCCTCTGCGGCACCCCAAAGAAATGCCACCCCACACCATTACTGACCCACTTCTAAACCGCTTCATGCTTCAGGAATTTGCAGGCAGCAGAACGCCCTCCACAGCATCTCCAGACTCAGCCACATGTGCTCAGCTTTAACCTGCTTTCATCTGGAAATGATAATGTCTCCACCTGTGGACAGTGGGCCCTCATACCACCCTCATGGAGTCTGTTTCTGACCGTTAGAGCAGACATATTCACATTTCTGGCCTGCTGGAGGTCGTATTGCAGAGCTTTGGATGTGCTCCTCCTGTTATAAAGATGGAAGTAGCGGTCCTGCTGCTGGATTGTGGCCCTTCTATGGGGGCCTCCTCCACATCACCTGATGTACTGGCCTGTCTCCTGGTAGCACCTCCATGCTCTGGACACTACGCTGACAGATACAGCAAATCTTCTTGCTGCAGCTCACATTGATGTGCCATCCTGGATGAGCTGCACTACCTGAGCCAATTGTGTGGGTTGTAAAGTCCGTCTCATGCTTGAAAGAATTTACATTTACAGCATTTATTATATGCCCTTACCAGAGTGAATGACAATCAGTAGATACAGTAGTGAGTTTGAACCTGGGTCTTCTGGTTCATAGGCTACTACCACCCTACCTAAAGCACCACCAGCATTCAAAACTGATCAAAAAATATGCCAGAAGGCATAGGAACTGAGAGGTGTTCTGTGGTCACCACCTGCAGAACCACGCCTTTATTGGGGACGTCTTGCTAATTGCCGATAATTTCCACCTGTTGTCTATTCCATTTGCACAACAGCAAGTAAAATTGATTATTAATCAGTGTTGCGGACAGTTTGATTTCACAGAAGTGTGATTGACTTGGACTTACATTGTGTTGTTTAAGTGTTTTTTGACCAGTTTATATTGTCCTCTTTCTAATATGTATATTATTTGGTGTCCGTAAATAAGATTTTAATTGTATTTTGTATTATTCTTTTTACCTTGTGCATAATACATAAATAATTTAATGGCATGTTTTTGTTCCTTAGTACTAAAGAAAAGGCTTTCGAGATAATGAATGATTTCCAGTATTAAGCCCACATTTTCAGTTAAATGTTGAAATACTATGTTTTAGTTTAAAGTTTTGTTTTGGTCATGGACTGTCGCAACCATGCTTTATTTTGGCGCTATAATGACGTAGACCGTCCCCATGGCTTTGATTGGTTGCCATGTTTGGGGGCGGTGCTCTGCACAGGCGGAAGTGCAGTTTTCACGCTACCTAAACAAAAGTTCTTGTTTTTCGTCCATTCACAACATGAGTTTTACTTCAGTGTCCATATTTGAAAGCTTAGTTGTGGCGTAGCCGCGACCAGGCGGTGTTAAAAACTACTTTATTCTTCATGTCGGGCCGAACAAGAAATGATATAAGCCGACGGAAGACATGTCTGGCTGGGATGTGCTAAAGGCTGAAATGGATGCAACTACCTAAATAAACCGATGTAAATGCCGACCGCCACGTCATGGTCTCCCCCACCCCGGGAATTTCGACGGCCCTCCGTCAAAACGTGTCCACGGACGGATGTAATGTCTGTGCGGGCCGTGACGTGGCCGGGGTCCTCCTCGGCCCTCGACTTGTTTATGTCCGTAAAACGCTCAGACGCGACTGTCACCAGGGAGTCGCGTGTGCAGAAAACGCCACTTCGGTCCCCCGACGCGGCGTAAACATGTCACCGGCGCATAAATAAATGGCCGCAGTTTAGCGCGGCGATCCGCCGACGTATATTTGATTGCCTGCGTGTGTGTGTGTGCGTGCGTTTCCTCGTCGGCCAGACGCGGGCGAGTAAACAGCCGAACGCGCGTTCGGATCGGGGGTGGGGGGGTGTCGACGGAGGAGGGGGAAGAGACCCGTGGCGGGGACGGAGATAAGAACCAGGCTTCGCCCGCGGTCCGGGCTCCAGCGGCCAGCCTGCGCGATCGCGTCGCGGTTCCAGGAGGAGGAGACGGGAAGAAGAAGAAGAACCCCGCGGCGGAGCCCCGAGTCGGTGGCATGATCGGCGCGGACGCGGCGCCTCGCCTGTAACCACTCGAGTCGGGCTCGGCCGCCGTGCGCCGTCCGCGATGGGGAAGGAGGTGAACGGGGTGTCGCGGAGCCGCTTCGAGGTGAGCGCGGCCGACGGGCGCCCTGTTTGTCGTCGTTTTGTTGGGTTTTTTTTTTTCGGCCTCCGGGTTACCGAGTTAGTCGGCGGCTTCCGCAGTCAGCAGTTGGGATTTGGGTCAAACATCCCGCTCCCGCAAAGCGCGAATTCACGTCTAATTTCGCCACGACAGTCACGGTCCACCGAGGCGTTCATCTCGGCGTCATTTTTTTATTAGAGAGCTGGGATCGCGTCGCCTTCTGCTTCTTTGTGACATCAAAACAAAGACAATGGGACAAACGTGTCTCGCCCCCACCAAAAAGCCAGCACAGTTTCACGCGTGTTTAACACACGAACGCGACATTTGGGGTGTCCGCCTCGTCCGCCCGTGCTCTGCCGTTTTTATTTGGGGGGGGGGACATGGACGGCGGAGGCCGCCGCGCCGCGTCCCGGGACCCGGTCCGCGATCCCCGGGCCTCACGGCACCCACGGTGGGCTTTATTTCGGAGCGGAGTGGCCTTCGTGGCGGTTGTCGCGTAGCCTGGGCCGCGGTGAAACTTTGTGTCGCTAACTCGCCGCGTCCCGGTGAAGGGGGTCGAACCCGAAACCGGACAAAACGACCAATGCAACCGACGTGTTGTGTTGTGTGCGTGTGTTGCTCGTTGACCGAGTGCGTGTCATTGCTGGGCTGTTGTTTAATCCCCGGCTCGGCGGCGTGGGATTTGCGTGCTTTTATTTATTTTTAACGGCGCAACAGCTGACGGCGCCGCGGATCCGGGCCCGAGAGCCCGGACCTCCTGGCCCGGACCCGGCGGAGCGGCTTCATCGCCGGGACGCGGTTTACTTCTTTTTTTTATTTTATTTTATTTCCTCCCGGCTGTAATGCATCGGTTGCGGGAAGGCCGCAGTGCGTCGCCAGGCGCTTTTCGACTTCGACAGACATTCGGGTGGATCCCGGACTCGAGCGAGTTTCCGCAACAACAACAACAGCAACAAAAAAAGTGTAACAGCAGAAAAGTGTTGTGTCGTGGCTCGTTGTATCGGTCTGATTTCACGGTCCCCCTCGCCGTGTTGTGTGTGTGCGCGCCTGTGGGCGAAACAGCGCCCCCTGCCGGCGTTTCTGCAGCACGCCCACTACACACGGCGCAGGAGCCCAGATTTCTGCTTTCTCCTGGCTACGAAAATGTAATCGTCCACTACCCGAGCACCGCGGAATTCAAAACCGTGATTAATTTGGCAAAAAAACAAAACAAAAAAAAAACGGAGCTCTGCACGAACGCGGCGGCTCCATTAAAAACGGGAACGACCGTGGATCTTTTAGAATGCAGAGCCGCGCATCTCGACGGAGCTGGAAATATTCGCCGACGCCGCCAGAGAGCTCTTTGCGCGCTGACGATCTAGTGTTTCGTTTTATGCGCACACGACACCCTGTCCGCTCGAAATTAACAGGTGGGCGTTAATGTATTATGCATGCATGCATACGCGCATATTCCAACTGCACACAACACGACAATACGAACGTGATGCATTATTCAGTGGTGTAAATGACACATTATGTGACCTGACCGTGATGTATGTAGTGCCATGTTTGCGTTTCACGGCGTGGGGACGCAGTGGCCGTTTGGATATCCAGCCGCGCAGCGCAGTGCTGCAGCTATAACAGGATCCTAATAATATGAATAATTTAAGACATCCCCCCCCCCCCAGATCCCACGTCACGCAGGTTGAAGCAGGAGCGGGACGGCGCTCCGAATTCGCCCCAGATCCGAAGGGCCTGTGCGTTCCGCCTGACCCCGCTTCAACCGCCGTGTTTACGTCTGGCCGCCGCTGCGTGCGCGCACACGTGTGCGGCGCGGCACCGACGTGCTTATCGAGCGCAGCAAGCCGACTGACAGCAGGGCCTGGGAATGTGGGTCCCGGGCTGGAAACCAGACGCGGTTTGGTCGTTTTGAAGCCGAAATGAAACGCTTGAGACGTTAAAAATAATGTTGTAAATTATGGAAGTAACGCTGTAAAGAGGTGGTAGCGTGTGGTAATATGGGGTTATCCAGGTAGTGGGAACGCGTTGCCTTTCATTGTAGTGCGGTGCTAAAGGACTTGTGTGGATTGGGCCGGGAATAACCGGTACAGCTCTGCTTTATCATGGTCACTGTAATTCACATGCACAAAAGCGCTCTCGGTGGGGATGTTTTATAAAAAAACAAACGATAATTCAATCCAGTTGACTGCGAATATGGCTCATATTCCACCGCAAGGACGGTTCTTGTCGGCCATTGCTCCGTTAATGTGCCGTGTCATCGTTTTTTTTCAGGCGTCAGTGGCCCACCCAGCTGTGGACTACAGAGGACCAGTTGGAAATAAACCAACATGGCAACAAAAACTCTGGCTGCGTTAACAGTGGGGGGGCTTCTGGATGCGGGGGTCCTGCACTGTCGGCTTGCCAGTCACCGTTGTGGAGATGGGCGAAATACAGGCTTGCCAGGTGGTTAGTCCTGGTCTGGGTGGCTGACTGGCATCGTTTAGCTGGTTTTGCAGGTCCGGACGGCGGTTCCGGTTTGTTGTTCTCAGTGCGATTCGTTGAGTGCCGTGAATGATTCGGTCTGAATCAAATTCCTGCTGGCGCCTGTTTGAGTGTGAGGCAGGCGTGCCGAATTTTTTAACGCCTTAACCCATCACCACAGACAGCTCCTATTCATTATTAGTGTACGTAAGAGTACATGGAGTGAATACATGGAATGTGTCTCATAATCCACCTGTTGAGGAGTAAAGTGAAGAATGAAACTTGAGACACTTGGATGTTTATATTTGCATCTCTAAGGTTGTGAGTTTGTGTCCCGGCTCGGACCTTGTGCGCATGGAGTGTATTTGCTCTCCCCAGGTTGGTGTCCTCCTGGCTCTCCGGTTTCCTTGCACTGTCCAATGGCACCTACACTAGATGTATTGGTGACTGTGAACTGTCTGTATACACACACGCATGCACGTCCGGTGTCCCAGGGTTGCTCCAGCAACCACAACCCGAGTAGGACTAGGCAGTCTTGGACAGTGAGTGCATTAGGTGAAATGCCAAGAAAACACATGAATTTTTTTTATAGTGGTCTTATTGGTCCCCTAATAATGTATCTGAAGTCTCTTTATGAAGTTCAGCCGTGGTGCAGAATTACAGCCGCTTTAAATGCTAATGAGGAGGAGAGAGGCGGGACGAGGAGGAAAGCGGCCTATAGAGGTTGAGCGGGCGTTCACAGAAATGACATCAGCAACATCATTCACCCTTTTACAATGTTTGGCGCAAACGGAACTAAACATTTGTGCTTACATCCAGTCACGTGCAACTGCAATGCTTCAAACGTTTGGAAACCACGACGGTCGGTGGAGATAATGTTTTAGGGGAGGGGTGTGAAATTCTCTGGGCGGACAAAGCATGTGAAATGGGAGGTAACCTTTGACGAAGGTCCCCATCCGGTTTCGAGCCACCAAGGTGCCACTGAGCAAAGCACCGTCCCCACACACTGCTCCCCAGGCGCCTGTCATGGCTGCCCACTGCTCACCAAGGGTGATGGTTAAATACAGAGGGCACATTTCCTTGTGTCACTGTGTGCTATGCTGCAGTGTTTCACAATCGCTTCTGGGTTTGAATGTACTGGTTTTGTCTCTGTACAGAATAGCTGCAAGGTGTGTGTGTGTGTGTGTGTGTGTGTGTAGTGATCCCAGCGTTGGCGTTCCACACCTGTTATGGCGAAATCGATTCGAAATGTTCTAAATTGCAACAATGCGATTTTGCACCCTCAGGCTCTGCTCCATCGGTTAATGTCTGGGTTGCTGCGGGTTACACGTGCGCTGGGTGGGCTGGAACCAGTCCGTCACCGAGAGACTGGAGCGTTGGGGACGCGGTCAGAAGAGACGCTGCGGTGGGGAGAGCAGGCCTGGGCGAGCGACGCTCTGTCCGGAGCGGCGTGCAGCTTACCGTTCCTCTCCAGAATCAGCGAGTGGCGTTCAACGGAACCCTAACGGTCAGATTGTGAAAGTGTTTCGGATTCGGCACCGACTTCCGCTCCATAGGAAACAATGGGTTTCAGGGCAGAGCGCAGCGTATGTTGTTCGGCCTGAAAACGGCTGTGGGCCGCCCCCTGTGTCCAGTCACTTTGCGTTGATGTCCCTGTGTGATCGACTGTCATGATTGTCACCAATCAGATGTGTCCCATGTTAAAGCCACGCCCACTTAAACTCAAGCTAGCACACTCGCTCTCAGCTCCTGGTATGCTAGTTGCGTATTCCGTGTTTCAACATACGGTTATTTTTTTTATGCTACAGCTCCTCTCGTAGCTTGCTGTGCACCTCGGGTGAAATGATCTGGTTGAAGTTGTTTATTCTTTTTTTTTTTCTTCTTTTCTTCATCAGATGTTTTCAAACAGCGACGAGGCTGTGATCAATAAAAAGCTGCCCAAGGAGCTGTTGCTAAGGTAACGCATGTGTGTGTATTACGGTGCTGCCGTTTCTTGTTAAGCCTGATTTGATTATTATGCAACTCATCTTGCCCGTCAAGCGCAGTAATCAGACTGGCCAGCCGACCTGGATGGTGGAATGCCGTCCACTGACAAGAACAGGGTTAAAAAATACACACGCACACACACATACACACTCAGTTAATTTATGTCTTACTAACGATGTACACAAATGTTATGTAGTAGTGCACCCGGCAAAAGGAACCAATTTGCATAAAGTTGGACCCAATTCCGTTATGGCCTTAGTCGATGCGGCACTTGCCATCACCATTGCTATTAACACTAATCATTTTGTTAGTAGGCTTTATAACATTTAATGGGTTTAACGAATTTGCTAGCTTGATTCTTTAAAAAAATTGAACCTGCCCAAGAACTTGCTCTCTGGTTCACCTCAGCTCTGTTGGCACTCATGTCTGAGTGATTAGTTGCATTAAGACGCCATTTATGCCAATTTAATATATAGCCCCAAGAGAGCCTAAGTAAATACCCATCCAGTTACGCGATTTAAAGGGTGCGGATGATTTAAAGAGTCAAACGAGAAGAACATTGATTGCATCAGGGGAAAAAAATGACTGAAATGCGTTAATGCGTTTGCTTTGACGGCTGTACTTCTACAGAGAAATTCTATCCGAATGTGGCTTGTATGAGTCATGTGTGCCTAGTTGGTAAGTAGTGACTGCTGTGATCAGTGTAGTCATCACCTCTGCACAGCCCGGCCACATATTGACAAGCTACTTCAGTAGATCTCTCGGCAATCCTTCAGGAATCTGAGGGTCTGGCTGTCCAGACTTCATTATTTCCCCCCATTCGTTATTCATTCTGCTTATTTAGAGCGAACTCTCTCAGTATCCGGTGACCATGGCAACCTGGACCCTAATCCATCATGGTCTGTTTTCCAGAATCTTCTCGTTTCTCGATGTGGTGACCCTGTGTCGCTGTGCCCAGGTCTCCCGGGTGAGTTCATGTGTATTCCACTGTTTAGGTGAAACAGACACCGTCCTGCCTGAAGGTTGTGGCGTTGTACTGGCGATTGTGAAATAAAAGCACACATTACCTCACACAATAGATTCAGTAAAATCAAAGCAATGAGATGGGCAGGATCTGGGATGGTGGATTGGCCTTCCTTGATTGTGCTTAGCGTAAATGGGATTGTGTGATGAAGTGTCCTTTCTTTTCCTTGCCTCTCCAGTCGTGGAACGTGTTGGCTCTGGATGGCAGTAACTGGCAGCGCATCGACCTCTTTGACTTCCAGAGGGACATTGAGGTCAGAGAGACACGCCCACCGCACTCATTCTATCCATTGTCTGCTTGCACAATTACTGTGGTGGATGCGCATTCTCTCTTTTGACACTGTGTGTGTGTGTGTGTGTGGCAGGGTCGTGTTGTGGAGAACATTTCGAAGCGCTGTGGGGGATTTCTGCGGAAGCTGAGTCTCAGAGGGTGTCTGGGAGTGGGAGACAGTGCTCTCAGGTGAGCATGTGAGCGAGGGAGGTGAGGACGGAGACGTGATACTGTTCCTGGTGCTCCTGGCTGTGGTGGATGTTAAACTGCGCTGTTTTCTTACAGAACCTTTGCCCAGAACTGCAGAAATATTGAGCTGCTCAGTCTGAATGGCTGCACCAAGATTACCGACAGGTGTGTGTGTGTGTGTGTGTGTGTGTTTCTGTACTCAACTGTACCGATGCTGCAACTGGATCCGATCAAGTTGTTTTTTGACGAATGCAACTCTGTTTTTCTCTCTTCAGCACATGTAATAGCCTCAGTAAGTTTTGTCCCAAATTGAAGCACCTGGATCTTGCCTCCTGTACCTCAATCACCAACCTGTCACTCAAAGCTCTCAGGTGAGCAGTATACTCCCAAGAATAATGGGGCAAACATGCATAATATCAATCATAATATAATATGTGCATTATATCACACTTCTGACCAGACATTTTGATCATGGTAGAAAACTGTATTGATACATAGTTATTGTACAGTTATGGAAGCAACATAGTCAGTAAACTGTAATTAAAGAAAAATATAAATGATAATGTTTAAACTAAAGCAAAGACACTACAGCTTGAACAAAGTTCCATGAATATCTGCATCATATTTTGCAAAACCAGCCCACACCTTAATGAAATATATTCTATCCATTGTGGAGCTTGCCATGGCTGTGTCTGTTGTGGCCAAGTTCACAATGCTGATCAGTTGGCTGCTCCCTGCGTATTTAAAAAAAAAAAAAAAATCCTGTGCATGGTTTGGATATTTCATAGACTATTTTGTAAGTGGAGAGTCCGAATTGGCAGCCATTATTTAAAAAAAGCAGAAAATCATGTGGCACTTTGTATGGTTCCTCTTAAGCACAGTTACACATCCTCAGCCAATACCCATAAACACAAATACAAACCTAAGATGTTTCTATTTTGAATTCTGATTCGTCTTACACTCTTACATTTTTATACACTCTTGTTGTACATTATTGTCGAATTGTAATCAATATTGTCCTAAAATAAATACTTATATAATACATGTGGTGCTTTACAGCTGATTACACCAGACTCTGTTTTTAGTGTAATACTGCTATTATCACCATATTTAATGGTTGACAATATGAATGTAATCATTCCAATTACAGACTTGTCGCTGAGCCCTTTGTTTCACCTAGTATCCTTTTAACTTGTTTGCAGGTGACTAACGTGTGACACTTTCTTTTTTGTGTATGTGCGTGTGCTGACACAGTGAGGGCTGTCCCCAGCTGGAGCAGTTGAACATCTCCTGGTGTGATCAGGTCACTAAGGATGGCATTCAGGCCCTGGTGCGCTGCTGTCCTGGACTGAAAGGCCTCTTCCTGAAAGGCTGCACTCAGGTACCACTCTTACTAGTGGGTGTTGTCAAGATCACAACACCACAGCATCTCACAATATCGCACTCCCTCTCCTGTAAAGATTAGATTTGCAGCATATTATATCAATATTAAATGCATATTTTACTGTATGTTTTCCCACCTTCCGTCTCTGTCTGACTCTGTCTCCAGTTGGAGGATGAGGCCTTGAAGCACATTGGTGCTCACTGTCCGGAGCTCATCACCCTCAACCTGCAGACGTGTTCGGTAAGCAGCTGCTGTACGCCACACTCAGTACAATTGCTGGATAAACACATACTGTAGTTAAACTGTTCACTCTTGTCTGTGTGTGTGCTTCATTAAAGTCCCTTTCTTTGTATATGTTGAATGATTGATTGAAAATATGCTGGTCATATTTTAATTAAATGAATTAATACAAGAAGAACAAGGCCCAGATATTAACTTGTCAATTTTAATATGAAGTCTAATCATTTGAAAATCCTTTGAATGTGCACTTTTTGGTAAATCTAGCAACCATTCCTTCAATGAGACATGATCCCGTGTTAGTGCCGACATTACAGATGGTGTAAACAGATCCTGCTTTTGTCATGTTTTGCTTGACGTTCTACCTGAACCACAAAAATATTCAGCAGCGTCAGCTATTTAAAGAACCATATCTCTAAACATTACTGTGTAGGTGCTTTGTAGAATTCTTGGGTTTTCTCATGCAGTTTCATTGGCATTATCAATATATATCCAGGTTTTTCAAATAATGTGAAGTCAAATTTATGTATTGGGTTTTGGGAGGATTTTTTTGTACTACCAACTTAGAACTGGCATCCCGTCCTAATATTATTAAATAGTAGAGGTGTGAACCTTCACTGGTCTTACCATTTGATTCAATTACGATTATCGATGCCTTGATTTATCAATGCATTACGATGCATTCCATCACTTCTTCTACATTACTTCACATTATGTTTTCATGAGATGAGAGTTAAGGCCTCATTCACATGAACGTCTGAACCAGGTGTTTTTCTGGTGTTGATACATGGTAAGATGATACTATTGAATTAAATCTCTAAAATCCACTTAAAATCACTGCTATAATCAACCTGTCCTCCATCTTGGTTTCAGAGCTTTGTTTCTATTGGTGGTGCGACAGTTCATCACAGTGCGCAGGTCAAAGTTCAACAAAATTTTACTCTTTACTTTATAACGTCTGTTCTTGTGGATCTGCGCTTTGACTTGAAGTCAAGTTCATGGCACACTTTCTGAGGTTGGAATACCAGCAGTAGGTTCCAGAACTCTCAATTCATGCCATTTGTTGCCCTGGATTTAATATCAAGGTATATGTATGGTTGGGTTACAATTGACATGGTGTATTGATAATCATCATCATCATCATCATAATCGATTATGTTCTGCACAATGATGAATCATCCACGTCTGCATCATGATTCATTAATTATGAGACACCCCTATTTAAGGTACTAGGAATTGTTTTCATGTAATTTTCTCTCTCACTATCATTTTGGCCTGGTCGAGGTGACCCTTGCTAATCTGCCTCTGTATAGTGGGTTCTTCTTTGTGACTGTGAGGTTAGACAGAGGGGGGGGGTTCAGTGTATGGAGATGGGGATAGATGACCTCGCTGTAGCCGACATAGCTAATGTTGTGTGAAATCGGGCTGGCCAAAACACATTTGTTTTCCTGCTTTGCTTTGACACCCAGTTAACTTCTCTCTTCTAAATCCTCTACTCTCTTTTCTCTTTCGCTGTGTGTGTATCTGTGTCTGCACATATATGTGGAATTCTGAATAGCAAATCACGGATGAAGGTCTGATCACGATCTGTCGAGGGTGTCATCGTTTGCAGTCCTTGTGTGTTTCTGGCTGCGCAAACATCACAGATGCCATCCTCAATGCACTGGGACAGAACTGTCCCCGACTCAGGTACTTTACACACTCACATTATTACAGTACACATGTGATCTGTAGCAGCACCTGATCGGTCTGCATGTTCGTTCTCTTCTAGAATACTAGAAGTGGCTCGCTGCTCCCAGCTCACAGACGTAGGCTTCACCACACTAGCGAGGGTGAGTCTGCCGGCGCTCTCAGACACACACAAGCCTGAATGCCGAGCTACACTGTTACAGATGACTACTGATTGTTCTGCTTGCAGAATTGTCATGAGTTGGAAAAGATGGATTTAGAAGAATGTGTCCAGGTGAGTGTAGAAGGACTACAACACATCTCTGTACGTCTTGTGCCAGCAAATTAATTTATGAACTCTGAACCTATCCTGTATCTGGTACCAAGGCCATAGTCCAACAAGTTGCAAGGGTGGGCCTCCATGGATCAAATATTTTTTGTACACACGCTTTGCACATGCACCCAACTTGAGCCACAAGAAATCATGGTTCATCAGACTAGGCCACATATCTTGCATCACACCGTGGGACATTTCCAATGCTCATGTGACCGCAGTGTTTGGGGATGGGGTTGTGTGATTGATAAGTGTCTGTAGTTCTTTGCATTGATGACTCCATTAATGCTGACCAGATCCCAAACTCCAGCCCCGACTTCAAAAGAGCTTAAGCAGTACATCTTGAAACCCCAGTCTGCTTTAATTCCTGATTTGGGAAACCTTGCTGATGCAGTATAACTACCGTGTGTCTTGTTGCTGTTTTCAGTTTTGATGTAGTGATCTGTCATGAAACTGTTCACAACCTTGCTAGCACAGTTTGGCTGCTCCCCATTGGGCTTCAGTGGAAAGCAAAAAATTATTTAGACGGGTGTTCTCTCTTTTTTTTTTTTTTCACCTCTGCCTAAACTTTTGCGCAGTTCTGTATATCAGTCTGAACAGAATGAATGGATTTCAAGTGCAAATTTACATTCCATTCATCTGTATTCTGTTTCTCTCTGCCTCCTATTTTAGATAACAGATGGCACGCTCATCCAATTGTCAATTCACTGCCCTCGTCTTCAAGTTCTGGTGAGGAGACAAAGCTTATTCTGGATGCGTGTGTTGGGTTTTCTCATTCATGATTAAAGAAGCATTCAAAGGCTTTTCTAAAACAATGCCAAGCAAACAAGACTTTTTTTTTTTTGGTATAATTTCACACAGTGTGTCTTTGAATTCTGAATAACACGGTTCTCAGCTCCACTGTGGACTCATTTCAAGAACAATTTTTTGCCCATGCCTAATTGCCATATTACTTGTTATGAAATTCTGGTTTCTACAAGATAAATCCTATAATGAATTCCAGTAAATATCAAAAATTTAGATGGCATGCAATAATTCCAATTGTTTTACCCTAAACTAATAAAAACAATATGCAGGGAAGTTTAATGTGAACGTATGTGGTGGTGATTACTGAAAACTGAATCCATGTCCATGAACATATTCAGCAATCCATTCTTTTACATTATATAAAACATAAACATTTTCTGAGTACTTTGAGAATAATTTGTGTTGACTCTGTTTTTGGTTTGACTTGTAGCTTGTCTTGATTTCAGTAGGGTTCTAGACCGGATTAAAGGACTGTTAAAGGACTGTAAATAAAAGAGCGCAGCTGACCGCTCTGCTGTGTTCGTCCCAGAGTCTCTCCCACTGTGAGCTGATAACGGATGACGGCATCAGGCACCTGGGCAGCGGGCCGTGTGCTCACGACCGGCTGGAGGTGATCGAGCTGGACAACTGCCCTCTGATCACGGACGCGTCCCTGGAGCACCTGAAGACCTGCCACAGTCTGGACCGCATCGAGCTTTATGACTGCCAACAGATCACCCGCACTGGCATCAAACGCCTGAGGGTGAGGCAGTGGCTGTGTGCGTGTGTGTGTGTGTGTATATATGTATATACACACACACACACACACACACACACACACACACACACACACACACACACACACACACACACACACACACACACATATATATATATATATATATATATATATATATATAAAACCTGCATCATCTCTATTTAAGGATATGTGAATATCCCAATATAACAATATTTAACACTATATATAACAATCCCAGACAAAAACAAAACTATAATTTTTAGGAATTTTTGAACTCCGTAAAGTCTGTGTCCCTGTCTCTCTTTGCCAATGCAGACGCATCTGCCCAATATCAAAGTCCACGCCTACTTTGCTCCTGTGACTCCTCCTCCCTCGGTCGGTGGGAGTCGCCAGAGATTCTGCCGTTGCTGCATCCTGCTATGATGTTACCATAACAACCACCCCAACCGGATAATGTAACCCTGCCCCCGCCCCGCCCCACCTCCCCAACCCCAGGTGCACATAGTGCTGAGTCCCTTAAGAAGCTGCTTACAGAGTGAGAGAGGGGGAGGGAGGGCAAGAGTGAGAGAGCTGGAAAGAGAGCGCGCACACACACACACACACAAACCCATACAGTACAAATACACACACACACACACTCACACTACATGTCCCCCTTTGGCTCTGTGACGGACTAAATGAAGGTAGTTGGGCTGAGAAACACCCAGCATGAACGTGGCTGCAGCAGCTCTCATGTGGGAGCTGGTATGTAGAAATAATCCACAGGAAGCACCACAAAAAGTTTGACCTTGGGCATGTTGGCAAAGGAGGGTTCTGAAGGAACTCTGTCCCCTCCCCGTGGGGCTGATCAAATGAAGTACGGTTCTCTGCGACTACCTCCGCCGGTGTGTGGGGCAGCATGTGGAACGCTTCGGAACCACTACCACTTTACTCATTTCAACCACTGGCTCCCACTGGCAGCCCTGGTGTCGTTTACGGCAGCTGAACTGCCTTTTACTTTACACTACCACACCTTACACACAGACTAGACACTTGGAGTGTGCTAGCTGTGTGTTTTCCTCCCGCTGTGGCAATGCTTTGCATTACTGCCTTGATGCAGAGATCCAGAACCCCAACTGTGTGAATATCTGTGCACGAAAAACACACACACACACACACACACATGTAGAAATGCACAAACACACCCTGACATTCTGTACAGTGTACAGTACATACACACACACACACGACCAATGAGGGTCTCCCGTCACCCCTCGCCACTATTTCACATCTCCCTTCGTTTCCCTTTCGTCTCTCTTCAACTCTCGCGCCCCCTCTCGCTCTCTCAGGCTCAAGATTATATTTGAAGGCTTCGTCGGCCTTCAGGAAACAAAGTAGACTATTTTTCTAAAGCATCAAGACTTTGAGAAGGGACCTTGCGAAAGATGCCAAAAGATGCATGATGTTACAAGCGTAGTTTTCTAAGAAAAAAAAAAAAAAAAAGTCTTTACGCGGACACGCTGGAGGGGCTTCGGTGCGGAGGCAGCCAATGGCGGCCGGGTTGAGCAGAACTTCTCAGCCGCGGGAGGAACCGAACCGGACGGAACTGGACTCCCGCGCGGACGCTGTCACGAACGCACACACGCGGTGAAGACACGTGACTGGGGAGAGCGGCGTGTGTGCGTGGACCTGAAAATCTCCGAACTTGGGGCTCAGGATACGCAACCTGGCCCGATGTGACTGATTATGAGTTTTAAAAAAAAAAAAAAAGGACAGTATAAAAAAATAAAAGTTATAAAATAACGTAAATAAATACATACATGCGTACATAAATACATCATTACGGTAGGACTTGTGTTGGATTCTCATCACCACCGTCTTGGATGCGAAAGCTGGAGGATGGAACACTTGATGCCGAGGGGGAAAAAAAACAATCAAGTTTTTGTTTTTGATGAGTTTAGTTTTTATTTAACTTTTGTTTCAGCAGGTTATTTGTTCGTTTGAAGCTATGGGAACTTATGATGGTTGGACGTGTGTGTGGTTAGAGCGACTTTATTAGAGGATGTGTGTATACACACACTCACACAGAACCCGTGTAACACACTTTTGGATGATTGGGCTGGTGCAGGTCAGGGTTTTGTGACCGGATTAGCTCCTTCCCTGCTCTTGCTCGCTCATCTGTCTGCACTTCGTTGTTCTGCTGACGTTTAGTTGGTGTGTGTGTCTGTTTTTTTTTTTCTTTTCTGGTTCTGTTGTGTTCCCTTTCAGTGGATCCAGTTGGCCAAATGAATTCTGTTTCATACTTCATCTCTGGCACGATCAGATGAGATAAATGAAAACACATGAACAGATATGGAGTGAGTGTGACTGTGTGTGTGTGTGGGTTCTGTAATCATCTGTTCGATGTGTCAGGGGCTTGTGGAGAAGTTAGGAGTGTGTAGATGAAAGCTGGTATCTGTTGATCTTTCCGGAACCCCATCTTTGTATGACGTAATTGCACTTTCCTCAAATTCAGTTACAAAGCAGAATTGTGATTTATTCTCAGTCTCACACACATACACATTTCCCCACCTATACACACACTGATTCTGACACTCACACAGTCATACATAATTCTCACACACACACACACACACACACAGGCTTATGGGCTAACCTCGCAACTGCTGAGGGAGAAATACACCCGTTGTCTTTTGGCTAGATGGTGTGATGTCCAATATGTGTGTTGTCCAAACTCAGATTTTCACTCCGACCCCTGACCCCCTTTGCCTCCTGGTATCTTGGTTCATGGAGTAGATTGGAGTTGTGTGTGTGTGTGTGTGTGTGTGTGTGGGGGGGGGGGGGGTTGGGGAAGAGTCGGACGGGCTTCTCTGGATCAGTCTGGTTCAATGTGCATTCTGACCCTGTGTGTTTTTAGGGGGACATAAGAGACCTGAGGATGTGTATCCTGGGTAGTCTTTATCCTTGGGGGAAATATACAACTTCAATTTTGACAATGACTGTAGTTGTTATAATTACTGTAAATCTCTTTTTTTTTTTTTTTTTTTTTTTACAATTAACGGATATAAATGAATCTGTATGTATGAATAAATATATAACTATATTATTAAGAGGTGTGTGTCATTTTGCTACAAGGACATCTTGATGGAATCAGATGTGTATGTGAAAGTGAAGTGATCATTGTGAAACAATGCAGCACAGCACACTGTGAAATGTGTCCTCTGTATTTAACAATCACCCTTGGTGAGCAGTGGGCAGCCATGACAGGTACCTGGGGAGCAGTGTGTGGGGATGGTGCTTTGCACCTCAGTGGATCGGGATTTGAACCGGCAACCTTCTGATTAGGGGGCTGCTTCCTTAACCGCTAATGATAAAGTGAAGTGATTGTCACTTCACTGGGCTAGGCCACCACTGTGTGTGTGTGTGTGTGTGTGTGTGTGTGTGTGTGTGTGTGTGTGTGTGTGTGTGTGTGTGTGTGTTCAGATGGAGTGTAATGAGAAAACAACCTTTTTTTTTTTTTTTTTAATGTACGGAAAGCTGGGTTCTGTCTTATGGAGACGGTATTTGCAGATTGGGTCCCAGTGAACCAAATGACCAATTACAATAATAGACTTAAATCACTTATGTAAATCCCTCTGGATTAGAGCACCTGCCAAATGCTGTAAATGAAAAGTAAATGTATTTCTCAGTCTTGGGCCTCGGAGACCAGCTGGCAGATTTTTATTTTTTATTCCAGCCCAAATGGCTTGCGTCCTCCCACAGTCATTGTTAAGATGTAAAGACACGCCTTCACACTTCTTCAAGACTGAAAACTGTCTGGTCAGTTGACCTGGAATGAACCCTGCTCTATATAATTATGCAATAATCTGCTCCCAGCTGTACTGTAGTGTGATGCTGTCTTGTGGCCAGAGCCAAACACATGATGCTATTAGTGATTAAACCACAATATTTGATGGTCTGTTTAAAAAAAAAAATTACATTTTGTCCAGCTGTGATCCAGCCATTCTGTTTTAAATGTATTTCTGTTAAGGCACAATGTCCCTACAGGGACATGACACGGCATAGCATAGGTGAAAACAATCCAGAAATCAGGAACACACACAGTCTACACCAAACTCCGGACTGGCACACAGAACCGGAGTCCACCGCAAAAAGTCACGCCACAACAGGACTTTTATTTTCGTAAATTCTGTTACCAGAACAATATGTAAAAAATGATGTCATTCTCCACGTGACATGAAACAGTAAAGGAACGAAATACGTAGTTTCTACACCGCACACGAAGCTTATTGAAGAGATCCAGCAGATCCATGCAGGCAACCGGTCACGAAACACTGCGGTAAACAGTATGCTAAGGTTGAATGATGTTTAAAGAGTGATGGTCTCTCTCTTGTCAATCCCAGGATGCCTTGCAGCCAATGAGGATGTCAGGTCAGAGCAATGAAGTGAAGGGGCCGTGATTTTTTGTCTTTGTAAAAGAAACTTAAACGCATCCGGACCTGTATAAGATGTCTTTAGATTGTGAATTCTGTTGGAGTGGAGGGAAAGGCAGAAATGGCTTCAGATTATCAGGAAACCTACAGTTTTTAAAAGAGGTTGATGCCACTGGCACCACTATCATTTAAGTGATTCTTGTCTTTATACGTCACTTTGCATCACAAGAAAATATTACTTATCAGTGAACTATTACAGAGCTCCCTCTAAATGTCTCATATGAGAGGAAAAAATAGGATAATGATCATATTTAGATTTTTTTTTAATCTAATTTTGAACACTTGGTGGTTTTAAATGAGTTCATTGTGTGAAGAACTTCAAACTCGTCCTGCTATTCTGCAGGTTGAGTTTCTTCTGCGTTTCACCCTTCGTCCACACGAAGGCGCCAACACTCAGCGGTGTGGAGGTTGCCATAGGAACGGGCCTGGCAAGCATGCATAGCAATATTGCTGATCTGATGTACGGGGTGGCCTAACACTGATTACGCATTTGGGTCATGAAGATGATGGATACCCGGTTACCCTCTTAAATTAGCCTCGGCCGATCTGGGTCAAATCCGGCCCGCAGATCAGCGCTGCTTCCTGACACGTCATCCTCTCGTCTTCTTCATCCTTTCACTGTCTCTAATTTCCCCAAAGCACACAGTCCAGCGGAGACCAGCGTCATGACAACTCCGGCCAGGACACCTTGGTGGCATCAGATGCTTCTGGAGCTTCGGCTGTGCCCCTGGGGAGCCATTTTGGAGCCCATCTCTCTCCTTAAGTCTGCGCTTGTTGTCTGTTGGGGGACTTGTATTTTTAGCTCACTGCAGGGTGTGTTGTCAGCAACTCTTAAGAGGCCAGTGTGGTGTGGATGCCATGTCTCCAACTTGGTCCTTATCTCATTCCAAAAGGTGAAAAGAATAATAAAATAGAGGTGGACGCAGAGTTGTTGAAGTTGCATCAACATGAAAATGGCTCCGCTGTCCAGTCCATCTGTTGCGCCCTGATTTGTTTTGTGCTGGATGTCTCAAGTGGGCCGTGTCTGGGTCCTATATCCGCCGCATGACGTCACCGAATACGAGCACTCCAGCGTCGCTCGTCTGGTTCGGTGTAGCTGTGCCATTCTAGGGCTTCTCCCCCCGCCTCCCGGACTGCCCTCGTCTCCGACAGCCGAGATCCATCTTTTGATGTGGGGATTAGCTGGAATAGAGGAATTCGGTCACGTGGGTCGTTGTCCTCTGCATCGCTGTTACTCTTTTTTTTTTGGTAAATTTACTCACACCTGCAGTCCCTCTGCTTTCACGCAATATCAAAAAATGAAACAAAACCAGACAAGACATGGTGACGTTATAATAACACAGTGCATGCATCCCTTTCACATTTTTTTCTCTTTGATAAAGTGACACACACATGAAGAGTATATTAGGAAGCAACAAACAGGCAGCCTCCTGAAATGTCCCCCCGCCAAGCAGGAGACGTTGCTCGCGTCATTACGTGATGCTGACTGCAAATCAAATCGCACTCAGATCGGTGGAAAAGATGATCGCTTGTGGACGTCAGCCTCCGTCATCAACGGCACAAAGTGGCTGGAAAGAGGCTTGTAATGATCATTATTCCATCATTACCCCTGACTTGTAAACTCGGAATAAGTGACTGAAGACACCTGAAGGCATGAAGAACCTAGAAACCGACAGAACGGTCCCTGTACACCGCGTCCGACTGGTTTTCTACGCGAAATAACGTTATGGAAATTGGATCACGGCCTATTTTCTGTTTATTAGGCAGAAGGGTGACAGTCCCGCCTGTGGAATTACATTCACTTTCACTGCCTCTGCTTTTAAATCTTGTTCTTTATAGCCTTCCCAGACTGGTAAAGTTCTTACTATCCACGTCTTTTCTATATGTATAGATTATTCATTCATCGGAGGGAATGAATGTGCACCATGCATACGTTGAAAATGACAATGCATAGTCCATTTCGATGTCACGTATGTGTAAGTGGCTTCTCTCACTTACGTTTTACGCTGTAAGATGACTGAAACACTACTTTCTAGTGGGGAGGTGGTGGCCCGTGGCAGTGGTGGCCTAGCGGTTGAGGACGCAGCCTCTTAATCAAGAGGATAAAAAAAGCAGAAGACGCATTCCGTTTGTGTCACCGTGTGCTGTGCTGCAGTGTAGCGGAAATGAAATTCCAGGCCTCCTGAAATGAAGCAGTAGTCCTGCTGGTAGCGGGTTGACTTGGTGCCGGCTTTATTAGACAGAAACCTGGAACCTGTAGAGACTACACTGGTTTCTGTCGACTTTTCAGTGCACAGTCCATGAGTTTGTGGACATGTGTTGAGCACGTGGATTTGTCACGCGTCTCATAGTGTCTACTGACAGATGTCCGGTTCCTTTTACGCCATTTATCAGACGCCCTTATCCAGGTCAACTTACAGTGTTCCACCCCTTTTAAGTATCATGTGACTATGCATTTATGCCCTTTATGTCCTGCAGTGAATTAAAATGTAACTTAAAGGTTTACAGTTGAGTGCCTGCTCTCGGCAATCAGGCACGGTCCATCGTTAATTATACAAATCTCATACAGCCAATATGTTCTACCAAAAATGGTCTGATACACATGAGCAGAGCTGTGGGGTGGATCTGGTGACTCCTTAAAAAAAAAAAAAAAAAAAAAAAAAACATTCGAAACCCATCTATGCCTACAAATGACAGTTTTTGATGGATGTTACGTTTTTGGTTGTGCCAGAGCACGATTTAAGTAAAGGCAAATCAAAATGCAGCATTCAGTTTTAACTGGAAAACACAATATTATTTTTTCTGGTAGCTAACCAATTTCCGACTTTTCAAGACAGCATTTCAATACACTGTTCCATTTTTAACTAAATTAGCATATGGGTAAGGCTGTGGTCCAATCACGTGCATGCAATCGGGGGCGGGGCGTGGTTAATTTAACCTGGACTCCTTCCTTCAAAGGGCAGCGCCGCAGCGGCGAGGTGGCACACTGAGGAACCGGCCCCACCTCGGTGTCTCTGAAGAGAAGGAGACAGGTCCTCCGGATTATGGATCTTGCGGCTTTTGGACACGTTTCCGCGCTGTTTCTAGACTAGGAGGAGCGCTGGACGCAGTGAAACGTTTTAACCCCGAAGATTAGCGGTACCGGCGGGCATCTCCAAAAAAAAGGAAAGCGCGCAGCTTTATGGTCCGCGCAGGTGGACGCGCGGAACTCCGCCAGCGTTAAAAGTTCCGGAGCGCGTCGCGTCGCGACACCTGAGCGACGATGACCGAGAACAGCGAGGTGGAGGGCGAGCCCCAGCCGACCTGCGACCTGCAGCGCTCCCCCAGCACCATGTCCATCACGCCGGTGTCCAAGGTAGGCGTCCGGACAAAAACAACAACAACAAAAAAGTCCTGTCCTCCGAGCGCGCGCTTCGCCGGAAACGATGTTCTAGATCACGCCTGAATAATAAGTGCCGGGTTCTGTCCGCGTGCGTGTCGGAGGGCGTGAACTCGTTGGCGTCAGGGGACATTACCCACGTCACTCCCTTCGGCACGAGACGCCCGGTGCGACGGGGGCGACGAATTAAAGCCACCTGCGCGCGCGCGTCAGTGACGGCTGCGCGACGGAAGTTCGTTCCACGGAGAGGTCCTTTTCTCGGACGCGCAGTCAATTAAGAGCCAATTAAGAGACACGCAGACACCCACGCGACCTTCCGAACTAGAACAGGGTGCGGCGAGACTTTTTCACGCCGTGACGTCAGTGGGGAGGGTTCCACACCTGCATTTATGTGTGGTCAGCAGTGGGCTTCTGCTCTCAAGGGTTTGGAGTGTGCAGCAGAAGGACGAGCAAACTAAAGAAGGTCCATTTAAAAAAAAAAAAAAAAAAAAAAAAAAAAAACTCCAGCACACTTCCATCGTGAAGACATGACCTTTTATGGCACGTTCTGCTGTGTCCGAAATTAATTTATAATGCTCTGTTCCAGCACCATGGCGGCAGAATTTCAGCTCTCAGCTTCACATGTTTCTGGGTCAGATTTTACCGTCTGGGAAACTGGGACCCGCCTAGCGCCGGGACCCAAAAAACAGAAACTGTGATTACACCCGGGGATCAAGAGTTATTTAGGTTTTCTTTTTATTTTCAGCACATTCACATTTTCTTACTGCCTCGTCGCCACGTGAGTAATACCGGCCCTGATAAGCCAAGTGAGAGGCGGCGACGCCCAAATCAATGAGACGAAATAAAGAATTGATGTGCCTATTGGTCTGGTAATCCACCTGGCGTCAGCTCTGCTTGACTTGGCACCAGGCACTGCAGACAGAGTCCCCGCTCAATTTCCGAAGCTGCACTCCATCTTCACGTCGTCGCAGGGGCCTGTCTTTGGTAACTACATTGAGGGACGCTTCCACCTCCTTGATTGCCCACAGTGTGTTTTTTTTTCCACACATGCAGGCAGTCAGTCATGCTGGGAAGTGTAATAAATAAGTGCATCTCTGTCTGGTTGGCTCAGGACGCCAAGTCGCACCTTCGCGTTGTGTTAACGACGCATTTTGTATCGCCTCCGCTCACTTGCAACTTTGACTGGAATCCAAAAAGGTGCGCAGAGTGGAAAATACGTTCACACAAATGGCTTCTACAAGTTGCAAGAGGGGTCGGTGATCAATTACCATTGCAAATGGCGATCAATTTGTCTTTCATTTTGTGTGAGAAACCCAGCAATTTTGATTACCAGTTGAAGGCCTGATGAAGTGTCAGAGGTCAGATGATCAATCGGTGACCTGCTATTGTCCCACCGTCAGTACCAGCAACATTTGACGCAATATCTCTTATTACTGACCATATCAAAGTGGGAAAGAGGGACCTTTTCGAAAAGAAGTACGTCATTTTCCGTATGGTGATCTGACAGACCGACACACCTCTGCAGAGGAAGTGAAGGGATTGTCATTGTGAAACACTGCAGCACAGCACACGATGACACAATGAAATGTGTCCTCTGTATTTAACCGTTACCCTTGGTGAGCAGCGGTGAGTG
The DNA here is from genome assembly GCF_900700375.1 of Denticeps clupeoides. Classification (NCBI taxonomy): domain Eukaryota; kingdom Metazoa; phylum Chordata; class Actinopteri; order Clupeiformes; family Denticipitidae; genus Denticeps; species Denticeps clupeoides. The sequence continues at coordinate 19,765,479 of NC_041713.1, read as the reverse complement.
CCCGGGGGGCAGTGTGTGGGGATGGTGGCACCTTGGCAGAGGAGGTTATGGGGCGTGTTTAGATATGTTTGGGGTTTTGGGGCCACCTGAAACATTAACACTGCTGACCTCTATAAAACGTGGCCTGAAGTCCGTGGTTGGAAGGTTGCTGGGTTGCTATGAACCTTCAGAGGTAGTCGTAGTAATAGATGGTTGTGGGATAATAGTGGAAAGTACGTTCCCTAGTCACGAGGAGGAGACAGATTGCACTTAAGCATCCTCGTGGGCGCGTTTTTATTTAGAATCCCTCCTCGAGTTTTGCTATTTAAGAAACAGAAGAGTATGAGTGAAGTAAACAGAGTGCACGTTTACCTGCTCTCGTCTGTAACCTCAGGATCAGTGGCCGGTTAAGAAGGCTCTGTCCTTATCTGGATCACTTCCAGTTCTGTGTCCTGTTAATTTCATCCTGCACAGGAATGCTGGTTCTGCTTCTGCGCTCGGGGTGTGTGTGTGTGTGTGTGTGTGTGTGTGTGTGTGTGTAAGAACAAGATAAATAGGGAGAGGGGCTGTTGTGAGAGTTAGTAATATGAAACCATGACTCATAAAGAGAAGATTAAAAAGCCGAGTAAGGAAAGACTGAACAACTCCAGAGCCGCTCCGGAGTCTCAGTGCCAAAACTCCCCCTCTCGCCGTTTTCATGTTTGTTTGTGCACGAACGTGTCCTCTGGGAATGTTGAAGAAGATGAGATCCGTGTAGTGTGCACACTCAGAAGCATATAAATACCTCGTGCAAAAAGTCAACTAATTATTACAGATGCTTCGCCTGATATTAGTTTGGTGGCTAATGACTTATGTAGGCATAGCTTGTAATACACACACACACACACTAAAATCAGTCCTGATTAGGGCAACCACATTCATTAATTTCCTCTCATTTTTCACCTGAAAAGAATATGACGTGTGTGTTTGTGTGTGTGTGAATAGACTGTAATAATACGTTAACCTTGGAGGTGACATAACATGACCCTTCTCCATCAGACTGTATTGACTTGCATGCTCTTCTAACACACACACACACACACACACACACACACAGAGCTGAGCATCTCCCCATGACTCACAGGAATGTATTAGGTCATGTCAAAATTGGTTGATTTGTCTGAAGGACATGGAACCTTCCAACCTAACTGGATATCAGAGGCTGATATCCCATGATGCAATGGTGTGACTTCTGCTGCTCTGTACATAAAAGCCTGTAGCCCGTGCGTTTCCGTGCGAACCAGAAGAAACTGAACACAGACACATGCAGGAATCATCTATAGAGGGATCAGCACCTCTGTGTATGATTAAAACCTCAGATAATCAGCAGATAAGTGAGATGCATAAATGTGGCATTTGTAGGGTATCCTTCATGGAAACTGTGTTCTCCAGATCTCAGTCTAATCAGGCCTCTGTGGAATGTGCTGGGAAATAGAATTTATGTGGACCTCCGTGCCTCTAGGTGGCACTGTTGTCAAAATATGTTTTCATGCCAATTTTTTCCATCTTTCTGCCCCTGTAGCTCCAACGGCTGAAGCGCTCACTCTCCTTCATGCGCAGCAAGAGTGTGGAGAACTTCTTCCAGCGGTCATGTAGCGACGCCCGTCTGCCACCTGACTTCCTGTCGGACCCCCCGCCGCCCTCCCCGCCCCTGTTGCCCGGGTCATTGCTGCCAACTGACACTTCACCCATCCCGTCCCCCTCTGTCAGCCCAAATCCTTCCATCAACTCACATTCACCCTCCTTAAGCCCCTCCCCTTCCCTTCCAGCGCCACGCCCACCGCTAATACACTGCTTTCTGGAGCATGTGTTCCGCCGGCCAACCAGCTGCCAACTCTGCAAGAACATCATTGTAGGTAGGACCACAGTTCACTTTTACCCACCTGCAGACAAAGTGCCTGCCATGGGATTTATAGAATAAGAGCACGCAGTAACGGTCCTAGATGACGTTTAAACAGGATGGGATCATTTAAAGCAATACAATTCCTTTTATCATTTGAAAATCTGAGTTTTGTGTCAGATGGTCAGGAGATGAGACGTTTACCTGATGCTCCGCACATAATCACATGTAAACATGAATAAATACAGGAAGTGTGGGCGGGGCCTTGCTGCTGGTTTATATATAGTCCTTTCTGCTGATGACATCACTTCCTTTGCCAAGTGCCCCTGTTGCTTCCTCGGCAAACGGCAGCAGTGACGGCACCAGCAGAAAACTCTGTACACTTACGGGGCGAGAACTGAGTGTGTTTATTTTATATGAGCACTCTGCAGTCTAATGAGCAGAATGTGGAATGGGATTAAAACCACTGGCGTGTGTGTGTGTGTGTGTGTGTGGCCGTTAGAGTTATCCACTTAACATTCCCATGCTGCATCACTCTACCCCGAATCTGTTCACTGTCAGGGTGACTGATGTCGAAGTCTGTTTCTCTCTCTCTCTCTCTCTCTCTCTCTCTCGCCGCAACCATGTTGCCGTGCACAGTTAACTGCATCATCCGTTTTTCCTACAGCCCCGTATGTCTTTTCCTCCACATCTCACTCCGCTTTCCTTCTCTTTCCTCCTGTCCCTCCTGCACTTGATGGCTCTCTACAGGGAACTCCAAGCAAGGGCTGCGCTGTAAGACCTGTAAGATGGGTGCTCACCTCTGGTGCTCCTCTGAGCTCTCCCAGCAGCCGTGCCAAGGCAAGGTATGGCGCTATAAACACATACAGAGGCATTTTGTGGCTTCTTTCATTTCTTAAAAAAAAAAAAAAAAAAAACTTTCTGGCTATGCAAGTGAGTATTTTGTTAAATATTAGCAGTGTGTATTGGCAAGGATTTCACAATACGATACGCATCACGACACGCTTATATCATGATATATTGTGATATTGTACATATTGCAATATCCTACAGTTCACTGAAAATGTTAAAACAAAGCTGATATACAAGATGCTGTGTACATTGCATACAAAAATATGTATATCGATACAACATCACCACGTAAAATATCACGATAAATTGCTGTATTGATATTTTCTAGCTCATCTGTGAAATATGTATCAGCAGTAGATTATAGTAGCGAGACGTATGTTTTCATTGGTGCGTATTTAAACAAGATGGAGTCTTGAGTCATTTGACATTGTGATTTTAATGATGCAATTAGTCAGAGTCCTCAGAGTGACATAACCTCGGGATATTGTTACCCCCTGGAGTCCTGTCATCAGAACGTACATTTTGTAACCTAGAGTTTACACCGTAACTGCTTATAGTGAGCGCCGCCTTATGTTGTATTTGACTCGAGCATTATTATTTGAGCATTTATTGAAAGTTGCAACCTATTGGTTTTTATATTATTATTATTTGAAGTGGAATGGGAAACACAGAATACTTGCGGCACTTCTGTATCCATGGGGACTTTTCTGGTGGAAGCTTGGGACCACTTCAGATTTGATGGGTGGATTTCTCCTGCCTTCTCTTTTGTGATCTCTGATTTTAAAATAGTTGAGTGCTTTGTTTCTGAACATTCCTGGGATTTGGGTCATGGTCATGCTGTAAGAACCATGATCACCAACTTAAGCCACTTGGCAAATATATATCACCAATATTTTTTTCTTGTACAAGTGACAGTCAACAAAAAGAAAATCATCCCAGCGGCCTTCACAGGGGCACCGAAAAAAAAATCTATTATTATTTATTCAGGCGTCCAGCCTCCCTCTGTCCCCGACCGGTGGGTTTAGAAAACGGATGGGTGGATGGATGGATGATGCTAATTTTGTTACCCACCCAATGATCTACTGCATGCACACCTCATGATTTACTGAAGATGGATGTAGACAGTTGAGCGAATGAGGCATGAAGACAGGGGACGTGAAGAAGAACGCAGAGTTCCTCATCTAAATGTGAAGTAATGAATGCAAATTATGATACACAGTCTAGAGTCAAGAAGGCCTTGTCTTATTTGAGAAATGGTCACGCGTGATATTGGTGCAGACGGACTGATGACACGGTGAATGGATGAAAGGGATGGTGATGAACATAGAGACGGGCCTTTCTGCTTCACGTGCTGACCGACAATCCCAGTCTGGGTCACAATCGATATTTTGTGTAGCGAGTTTTTACACAGGTAGTGTGGTGTGTGTGTGTTTGTATGTGTGGACACATCTGCCAGTCCTCTGCATCAATCACCGCGCCTCTCTCCCTCTCTCTTACCATGTGCATTAGCCGGCATGCGAGTAAATGTTTCGGAGTGTGCTGATGTGTTCCTGCCTCTGTTTTATCGTTTAAAAATCTTCCTTTGGCTCGTCTCGTCTCCACAGTCGGGGATGTTCAAACGCAACTTCAGCTCTCCTCTTCTTGGCAGTGACCCACTAGGCGTAGTGAAGGAGGTCCAGGCCACCCAGGGTGAGCGTGTCCTCTTTCTATCCTTCTTCCTCTCCTCTGGCCCGTATCTCTCTGGAAGGCTTGATTTAACTGTGTGTGTGTGTGTGTTGCAGAGTCCAGGGCCCGTGTAGACCCGGTGTATGCCACTCTGCGTTTCGGGACCTCTCTCGCTCAGATGAGCCGCTCCAGTTTTGGCAGCGTGTGTGAATCCCCAACCCGCAGTCTGGTGAGCGTCTGCACACAGGGCCGGGCCTGCGAGCGGCAAAGGGCCAAAAATCCAGAAACACATAAACCCCAATCAGCCGCCTGAGTTAATAAAACGTTCTCTCTATCAACCTTTTCCACTCCCTTTTTTATTAAGGGGGAAGGAGCAGAGGAGAGGGAGGAAGGGCAGACTGCTGCCGAGGTTGCCGAGGCTACAGAGGCTGCCGAGGAAGATTCAGTTCAGGAGATGGAGAAGGGTAAGTCCTGAACTCTGACCTTTTAACCTCATTGAACAACTCTTGAGAACCACTTAAGTGGTTCTCAAGGATGAGCTGTGTGGTTCTAAAGATGACCGACTCCGTACTCTTAATGATAACACCTCCTTTTTATGTTTTTTTTTTTTTTTTTTAAAGCCAGAATCAAACCAAAGTGAACCTGGTTTAACACATTTTTTTGTCACGGCTTCAGATCTGCAGCAATGTGAGCCTCATATGAATCTTGGGAAGTAATTAGCCTAGTTGTATGGCAATCGAAATGTGGGTTGATTTGGAGGAAACCCTTGACTCCCCCCCCACGGATGTGACATAAGCAGCCTGACGTGTGCTCTGGTGTTCCATGACCGAACTGCTTGGTTGAGTATTGTTTGTGTAGATGGGACATTTTTCTTCAGCTGTATTTCTCTGTACTTCAGATACCCTGCCCTCGGAGAATGAAAATACTCAGGTTGAAGAACCTGCCAAGGTAAAGTGGACCCTTTACTCTTTCCATTACACAAATACTCTCTGTGCGTCGTAGCTCTAAAGGAGAATTCCATACAGAAGACATTTAAATTACATTTTTCTTAATTCACAGATTTTTCTAAAACAACCTTAGTCAGTATGCATGAATTAAATCACTTTTTTGATAAGATTTAGAGAACAGAAGAGAAAGGGAGGAGATGGATGCTGCGCTACACCTGGGTGTGTAGCAAAGTGACAGCGGGGGGTTTTAATCGTCCAGAATGAGAAAATGTCCCTACTGGCTCCTCCCTTCTGTTCATCTTCTAGGTTTTGGACGTAAATTGCACAACAAAATGGTCTGGGTTGGAAGATGCAGAGGGTTTAATAAAATGCGGCAGTTGGAGTTTACTGAGAGGGTGTAAATGTTGGTCATTAACAGCACTCTCATTATTGTGTAAAAGTTGAGTCATGCTCAACCAGTCATTTCTCTGGCTTTCGTCTTTGGAAACGGGGTTGTATTTTATTTAAGTTTGGTAAAGGTTTAAGTAAAGAATCTCCTTGAATAATACGTTTGACAAAAATCAAAGCGTGGACAGCATTGATATTCCTCTCAGGTAACGTTGGCCTCTTTTATTTCCCCTTCCTGTGCCTCATCATTCTGTAGGTGCCGAAGCGGATTGAAGTTCACTCGGTCCATACTTATGTTGCGTTGTACAAGTTTCTGCCTCAAGAACAGAATGACCTAGAGCTACAGTGAGTTGGCCACTGCGTGTCAGCGCCGCATTTCAGGCAGGAACGAGGGGGAAAATGCTTCTCTGTAAAAAAACAAGACTTTTATCTAGTAATTGCCATGGTCCTCACAATGATGCTCAAACAGAAGTGTGTGCGTGTGTGTGATTGAAATGTAAATGTTGCATGTGTCTGCATGCTCTGCGCTGTGGCGTGTGGATGTGACCGTACTGTCTTCTGAAAGAACAGAACAAAGTAAGAAGTGGGCTGGAAATGAGGGCAAGGTGCGTGTAGGGGAAGAGGGGAGGAGACTCACAGGTTGAAGAGGGAGGCGGGTCGCCATGGGAACACATCTCAGCCATCTGTCATCTCGCTGTGTGTTTGGGTGGTGGTGGGGTGCTTTACGATGCATGGCCAGGTCTTTGTGTCTTTTGCCGTGTACATTTGACCCATTTTCGATTGTGCCTAACTTTTGTACTTTTATCTTTTTGTCTGTGGCCCACAGTCCGGGGGACAGAGTTCAGGTCACTGATGACTCCAATGAAGAGTGGTGGAAGGTGAGTACACATGAAAGGGGTCTTTAAGGTGCATTGGCACATTGGATGTGCATTAATAGGCATTTTGGTGCATGATTTGCTACAGTCGTGAGTGAATATTCCGTGGTCAATAATATGGCCCATAATCTTTTTAATTTCCTCCATTAGAGTGTTGTCTCTCTCTGCTTCTGTGTCTGATTTAATTTGGAGAATAACGTGGGTCACTGTAATCACTTTGGCTCTAGTCATCAGTGGGAGCTCACTGGCGTTTGATTATCCGAATTCTGATTCCTGCATTCTTTAACATCAGGGAAAATGCGGGGACAAGGTGGGATTTTTCCCTGCAAACTTTGTTCAGAGAGTCCGCCCTGGTGAGAGGGTGTGGCGAGTGACTCAGAACCTCCCAGGAGACCGTGAGATGGGACATATGACAGTGAAGGAGTCACAGGTAAGGAGAAACCTGATATTCTCTGTCACATTGTAATATTAGTTTGTAAAAAAAAAAAAAAAAAAAAAAGAATAGTCCATTCAGGCTCAAGAGTGAAAGTGAAGTGATTTGTTATTGTGAAGCACAGCACAGCACACAGCACATGACACAACGAAATGTGTCCTCTGCATTTGACCAATCACCCATGACAGGCGCCCGGGGAGGAGTGTGTGGGGACGGTGCTTTACTCTGTGGCACATTGGCAGCTCAGGATTCGAACCGATTATGGGTACACTTCCTTACCCGCTAGGTGACCACTGGTCTCAAGACAAAGGAAAGGACCTGCTGTGTAATGATCCTGATCACCTTAAAGTCTGTTTAAGGATGTCAGTGGTCCAGTATGATAAGATGGTCCAGTATGATAAGATGCTAATAATAGTGGGACCCATCATTTTTCAATGAACAGAAGTGGCAAGGGCAACACATGCTTGACAAATACCATTGATTGACAGGGTGTGAAGAGCCACTGGAAGGGGATCAGCCTGTTAGGTTGCATATACAAAAAAAAAAAAAATCATATATTCAAGGTCATGTGACAAAAATTGGTCCTAATATAAAATCACTCACTAAATGTGATTGCTTGTATAGGATATATCATATTTATTATGAAATTATTCCCTTCAGGACATTGTGGGCTTTTTATGGATTGTTTGTGGTCTGATGTGGTGCTGTTTTATTGGTAAATTGCTAGGGGAATTGAAAATTGCTCAACTGGCACCCCACAATGTGAGTATTTATGCCATGTGCTGATGACCTGAGATTGGCACAGTCACCTGTGAACTGGGGCTGGGTGAATAAAAATGATCACAATTGTTTCTGTATTCCAGCATCTCAGCAGCAGTGTCCCCATTTTAAATATTGAGCTGAATTTTATTGTGATCATCGATCATATAATCGCCCATCTCTACATTAAACCTAACCTGGATTAAGCATTTATAGAAGATTCATGCCTGAATGAATGTATGTAGAATTGGAATTGTGCAACAATTCTATAATCTGCTCACTTTCTTCCTTTCTCATAAGATATGTGTTGGAAAGAATGAAGACACAGAAGGTTTCCTGAAGCTCAGCAGCGGGAAGAAGAGAGGACTCGTCCCCACCAACTCATTGGAGGAGATCTGAATCTGGTGCCCATAATCTGCCACCCGCTCACCCGCATACTGCACACTACCTGCCCTCTGCACTCCAGCACCGGCAGTACAACGGCAGTAATGCGACTCGGTTACACGTCCCAGTCGCCTTTTTTCTCTCCACTCCAGATCTGTTAACCTCGTCTCCGGTCTTGATGCTGACTTGCCATCCCTGCCCATCAGGCCCCAGAGATGCCCACTTCCCCGTCACTCATGCCCGTTAATAATTTCAGAGACCACACACACACACACACAATTTCTGTACCAGTTGAAAGTTAAGTTCATACAAATGAACTAGTTCATGGTTCATTTCTTTTTTTTAAATAAATAGGCCAATATTTGTGTCATTTTGCCTCAGTCTACATGGTCTTTTCATGAGACCATCTTGTTGGTGGTGCACAATTGATGCTCGCGGCCTGATCTGCTCTGCCTGTGTGTACAAATTAAAATCTGTCTCAGTGGCTCATCACTCCAGACGACAGGCAAATGTTACACTGGACCCTGTCTATAGAGACGCCATGACATGTTCAATAAACACACACACAAGCCTACTCTGGATACAAAGAACTAGCACCTGCCTTCTGAGAGAGTCACTGTGTGATCATGGAAACACACACTCAGCCGACTTGTCTCTGTATTCCAGACCTGATCAGATGATTTCAAACATGCCCGGACGTCTACCAGTATCTATCTGCTGAACAGAAAAGGCTGGAACGCTGAACGTTTATTCCTGAGGAATACAGTCAGCCTGCCACGGAGCACAGATGAATTGAAAGAGCCTTCGCTTTGCCATTCCACGCCCTGTTCTCTGCCTCTTTCCTCATTTCCCCTGGTGGCCGGGCTGGGATTTGGATCCAGCTTAATTTAGCCCGGCTCTGGTTTACTTCTCTATTTCTGCACGGTCTCTGCCTCACACTCCCCCCGTCTCTTCTAGCTGTCTTATCCCTGAGACTCAAGGACAGGTTCTGTGTGTGTGCGCCAGACCCCTCATAAGCGGATGTTTTTAAGGTTAACTGTGACATACATTATGTGACACTCCGTGCCAGTATGTGAAAGCAAATCTCTCTGGACTGCCGGTTTACGTTTGACATGCGATGTGGCTCTATTTCATCTAGCTCTACGCTCGGGGTGAAGTTTGTGTTTGAAAAGGCCTGAAATAGCATTTGCACTGTATGTGCGATACCACAGATTTCCTTTTTGATCCGATACCAAGTAAAATTCAGGGTGGTATTGGCAACACGAATCCGATACTATTACTTTATACAAAAACTAAATGTGATTGGAAAGTCTGAATAAAAAGTGTGTGTCTTTCATTCTGAGAGTCCGCCCGGGTGAGAGTGTGTGGTGGGTGACACAGAATCTCCCAGGAGGCCGTGAGATGGGAGATGAGGTTGGCACCGCCCCTTTCTCTGACATCAGTAAGTCACGTTGATGTGTGAGGAGCAGTATTTCATCCGACATATTTACTTTCAGTTGGAACATGGTGCAAGAATAGAAGAATGAAAATATCGATACCATTGTGCCAATATTGATACCAACTTGGTATCAATAGTATCGGTATTTAGGATCGAGCCGCACATTCCTAATGCCGTTCCAGTGTGAGATTCTAGGCCGTTTACATCCTCACAAATAAACAGACGCCAGCAGGCTGGGAAACTATGAAGCAAAAAAGCTACCAAACGATGACACCGAGGGAGGTTTTGTTTTTTTTGTTTGCTAGATATCCTCTCCATGAAGGATCAGATTTCATGATTAATTTATTCATGATTCATCGGTTACATGGTTCTTCAGAGTGGCGAAGTTGCGTGAGATTGGGAATGTCAAGATGTTGGTTCGGAAAAGGTTAATTGGCGAGTTTAAGGTTGTTTCTGCAGCAGGGATCGCCTGCATTCGTTGCCAGGTAAACACGGTCGTGTTGCCGTTCCATGTGGTTTAATCCAACCGTGCAGCATATCATGTGGCATCCGTAGGGACTGAACACTGCACAGTGCGCCAAGAAGAGTATGTGTGGTTATAAATGCATAAAATGACTTGTTCACCCCTGCGTTTTGTGCAAGGATTCACTTTTTGTTAAGGTCTCTATAGCATCTCATTATACGTGGGTACCTGAGAAGTGTGTGTGTGTGTGTGTGTGTGTTTTCTGACATGATTATGAGAATTAGAAACTGCATAGTGTACTTAATAAAGATCTCAAATGAAAGATGTGTCTATTCTTTGTGCCGCCTATTTGTGCTATTTTCAGGCTGAACATTAACATAATCAACGCTAACTTGTTGTATGAGCGTCTTAAATAACTCTCCCGCTCCCCTCCTGGCGTGCTGAACGTCGGTACGAACGTTATTTGGAACCAGAGAAGCGGCGCCGTGGAGAGGAAGGCGAGGCACAGAGGTGGCACACTTCATGAGGGCAGAGCCGTGCCGTGATGTTGTGCATTTACATTTTTTTGTTGCGGCTTTCCAGCTTTCCTGTAATTCTCCAGCTTCCAAGTATCCCATTTGTTCTCTGTCTGCACAGCAGCTTGCCGATGGCTATAACAGACAAGGGCTTAAGGCTGTTTTGCATGTGTGTGTGTGTGTGTGTGTGTTCTTGTCACTAATGAGTCCCAAGAGATCCACAAATGAGGAAGTCTGTTTAAGAGAAAGAAAGGAAATAATGTAAGCCTGAAAGAAGTCAGTCAGATGTTAGCCAATAGGAAAAAAGGGAGTAATAGACACCATCAATATGGGAAATGTGGTTATGCAGATTGGAGTAATTATGATTCTGATCATTTTGCACTCGTCATCTTCTCGGAATGAGCAGGGTGACAGTAGGGCTGGCGGGTAGGGATTTTTGCGTAGTAGAAGGCAAGCGTACTCCTGCTGAGGTGTCGTTGTGCACGACTCTGAAACAGATCAGCAGGGTCGGGGCTTGGCAAGTGTCTGTGTGTCGTACGCCAAATGTCCCCTCCAGGCCGTCTCGTCCAAAACAGCTCACTACATTACGCTGAAACCTTACGACGGAATCATTACAACAGCGAACAGGGAGAAATGGAGTCTCGGGAAAGAAGGGGTGAACAGGAGGAGGTAGGAGACCCCACAAGACGGAGAGGGAGGATTTGAATAAAATCACTTGGGGAGACGCTTCACCAAATCAATGATTTCGTAGAAAACAATGACAATTATAATCAGCATTAATCAACCCTGCGAAGAATCGAGGAGGAACAGGAGTCTGTCGGGACTTTATGTAACCCTGGGAGAGAGATAGAGAGAGATATGTGTGTGTGTGTGCGTCTTGCTATTTTCAGGCTGAACATTAACATAATCAACGCTAACTTGTTGTATGAGCGTCTTAAATAACTCTCCCGCTCCCCTCCTGGCGTGCTGAACGGCGGTACGAACGTTATTTGGAACCAGAGAAGCGGCGCCGTGGAGAGGAAGGCGAGGCACAGAGGTGGCACACTTCATGAGGGCAGAGCCGTGCCGTGATGTTTTACCCGCGGTTACCTGCCCGTAGAGATGGAGATACTGGAGTTGAGTTGGAGTTTTCATCCGGTGTTTACGGTGAGATTATTCTAAAATACTTGAAACTCTCACGAAGGAACTCAACTCTTGGTCATGAAGTTCAGCATCAGATAAAAGTCTTGTCGCCCCTGACTACGCCACAGATTCCTCCGTGGACTGTTTGTGCCGCATTAAAAGCATCAGGTCGCAGTTTCCAGCCATCGCAGGGCGTGTTGAGCGTAGGTAGCTTCGCTTTGTCCAGAAGGACGACTCAAAACGAATATAAAACCAGAATACAATATTTTCCAAATCCTTTTCAACCTGTATTCAATTAAACGCACAAGACATCTAATGTTCAGAATAATGTTTATTTTTTCCACTCTTTTTTAATTTGATGTCATTTAAAGTATTGAATACAGGTGGCAAACACTTTTCCTAACTTCCAACATCAGGCCGCCTTCGTGGCTGCATCTCCTCCTCTTCTCATATCGCTTGCTTTTTGATTTTGGACAGGTTTCAGGTTTCGAGTAAAACCCTTGAATCTAGTGATAGACGTCTCGTCCAATGTGGGACGTGCGGGACGTGATCACAGACAGGACATAAAAAAAAAAAAAAAAAAAAAAAAAAGAGCTGCTCCTGAGGAGGTTGTGGGTGATCGTCTGTTGCTCAGCCCTCCCTCTGCTACTGCCAGCAGTATCCGTATACAGTATGCTCTACTTAACACATGGTCAGAATCACCTTCGGCAAGCATGTGAGCGAACACATACAATGAATTTGATTCCTGTCGATGGTATAAAACAACAATATACAATATTTTATATACAGAATTTAATTACAGCAATAGCACAACATACAAGTCCTACATAAAGTGTACATACGGCCCTCATTGCGCTTACCTTAAATTAGCCAAAGCCATTTAACAATGGTAGAGACAAGACGGATGCAGTAGGTGGAGGGCCAAATAGGTCAAGATGTGCAAGCTTTATTGCTTTGAACCTGTGCAACACATTACAGACCCTTCAAAGGAGCTGTCAGCCATTGTTGGATGACCTTTGCCTGGACCCTGGCAGCAGCAGTGACGGATGGAGTGATGTGCTCTTTTATTCCATATTGATTCTTTGCCTATTGCTGTTGATAAATGAGATATATCCCTACTGCCAGGAACCTCAAGGAGCCCCGCTTCAGAGCCCCGCCCTCGTGAACTCCTGTTTGGAACACCAGGCACGCCTCTGCATCAAGTGGAGGTAGAGCTCACCGAGGGACCTCGTTTTATTTCGAGTGGTGAACGGCAGGACAGTTCAGTGAACCTAAGGGCCAGTTGCTCAGACAGTGTCAGCTAGTGACCACAGCATCACTTTAATATAATTTATTCGAAATTCCAAAAAGCTGCCACTGTTTCACAATCTTTTGCTTCCTACACAGATTAGGCACAAAGTAAAGTCCACTAAAGTAGTAAAGTAGCACTGATCATCTGGTTGCCCTAAATTGGATATTGGTGTGTTGAAAGCATGAAAAAAGCTAAATGTAAGGAGAAGAGTGGCTCTGGCATTAATTTATTAGTAATGCTAGACAACTAGGTCACAGCCTCTCCAACACACAGCTTACGAGGTGACCATGAGGACCCTTGTCCACCACTGAAAGATCCTACAATGAACATAACCCCTCAATTTGCCCTGTTTGCACAATACACTGTTTTAATTTAGCCAAACGTATGTATAGTTTTGTATAGAGGTTTATTGCTAGATATTTCTATAATGCACATACAATTCACATGAGAAGCTTTGCCCACAAGCAGCAGGATGCAGTAAGGGAACAAGCTAATGGAGGAGTGTTGCATTTTTTTAGTACAATAAAACATTTTAAAACAACAGAGAGAGGGGAGGACCCAGTTGCAGATTAGTATTTATTTAAACTGGACAAACCAACACATAGGACCAGGCTTTGGGACAGTGGGGAGTGGAATCGGGAAAAGGGAAGGCTCACACTCCACACACCACCACCTAAAAAACACACACAAGACTGTTGCACATAATGTACCCCACATTCAAGACGGTGTGTCACACTGACTCCCCTCAAGGCCACGACCTGTGGCTGAGCACAGCCATTCTCTTCACTTTAGTAGGCACTGGTGCAGGAACCCTTTTATAGAGCAAGTCTGCAGATGCAGGCACACGAGGGGGCATGGCCTGCACTCGGTTTTTCCGGGCACTCTCGTCGGGTGTGCGGAGCTGTGGCGGGATCTGCTGTGACAGGAAGGTTTCGGGCATTTTAGGCTAAAGTGCCAGTGACAGCTGGTAAAAACAGTGTCAGTGGGGGGTCAGTGAAGCACTTGCTAATGTAATGACGTGGAATGATATTTAAAGAGATTATCATTCACATCAGCCAATCAAATTGGCAGGTCAAGAAATGTGGAATCATACACGTTTATAGCATTTATCAAACGCCCTTATCCAGAGCACCTTACAATCAGTAGTTACAGGGACAGTCCCCCCCGGAGCAACTTAGGGTTAAGTGTCCTGCTCAGGGACACAATGGTAGTAGGTGGGGTTTGACCCTGTGACTTTGTGATCTTCATCCCCACATATACAAAATTGTGACTGATTTTGGGCAGATAGCACCTTATCCTGACTTGGGAAATAGGAAAATGTAGCCTAACCTGCAACGGTAAGGGCCTCAAAGAGGTTGACTGGGTAAAAGAATCGGAAAAGTCTGTCACAGAAAAGCCAACTTTGCTGCAGGTACGCTGTGCTACATACATTAGGCCACCTGTCTTGCTGGTGACAAATGTGAGCCTACATCCGGGCTTCCGTTTCCCCTGGAGTGCTGCAATTTCATGGGTTGCTTCGGTCTGAATTTAAAAAAGGACGTGAGAACGTCTTCAACCCAGACTAGCGGCGTTTCATTTCATCCTTTATTTTTTTTGGTGCAGCTAAAGCAGCTCAGAATGAGCATGGCAGCTAGTTGTTATGACACTCAGAAGGACGCACTTCTTTTTATTGCACACATGCCGCATATGATTATGTATTAGAAATTCGGTGCACATTCATTCATTATTTTGCCATAATAATTATTTTCTGAACAAACTGAATACATAACAGATTAATCAGCATGCAGGATATTGATGCAAATGATTCTGTTTAACACCGTGTGGTTAATATCACCATCTTGATATGCAGCAATGCAGTCACATCGTGAGATTCTTGCTGTTAGCAAACACGTTATGGGGCAACATACGTTATAATTGCAGTACATGAAAATGAACTAAATGAGCATTCTAATTAAAAACACATGCAGTATTCTAATTCTAATTCTAATATACATTAACATCACTTGTTACCTTCTTTACACCATAAAATATGTTTTTTTTGGATGTGTGTGTTTTTTAAATCTATAAAATGATGTTGGAACCTCTACAATAAATAACTGATGAGTTCCCCTTTCTTGGTAATGTCTGACAAGACAGCAGGGAGCTCAATATTGATCATTTCCAGGTTCTTGACATTCATGGGTCTGGACTTGTTGTTCAAAGGTTATCCTAGGGGGGCACATCCCAACAACCATTACAAAATGGCTTTTTGAAATTCCACTAAACTGCATCTCTGAAAACTATGAAGTCCAGAAACAAAACGCAACAGGCGCACACACAAAATGCTTAGTATGAGACCGTGAGGGAGACGGGCAGAGTTTGCCTTGAGCTGCTCCCCAGCCATTGTGGAGTTGTTTGCCTGTCTGATGTACAGCACATTAAAATCCTTTGTGCTCAACTCGTCACCAGTCATTATGAAAATGCGCCCTGGGAAGCTCTGACTCACGTCAGCGCCACATTCTGATGCAGGCCTCGTACGGCTGCTTTTAAAATTGTTCTCTGTAGACGCGGCAGGGTCAGACTGTCTGCATGTTTAATGCCTATAGGTCAAAGTCTAAAACATGCACACACACACACATATCCATATAATCCAGCAACGAGCCAGACATGAAATTAATGACTGTATATCAATCGATGACCATGAGTGCTTTTGACGTGTGTGCGGATGTATGGATGAAGTGTGTATTTTTGTGCTGTGTGTGCCTGTACCTGTACCGCAGTGAGTCTGGTGGTTGTTTTTGTTGACATGTTTGCAGTTCTGTCTGCATTCAATGTATTTTTTTATTTCAGTTTTTGGTGTGTAAAGAAGTGTGCGTCTGTGTTTGAACGATTGCGTGTGCGTGTGTGTTCGTCTGGGGGGGAGGAGATCACGACAGAGGCGGTCCTGCTGATTTGGGAACGTTTAGGAATACAGATGAGGTTCCCGGAGAGACTCTGACATCCACAGCGTTGGCCACTGAGAGTCCCACTGCGTTCAATTACACGACGTTTATTCAACGCGTTGCTCTGGTAATTAACCATCACGTCGTGCTCCCGCCCTTCCTTCTCTCCATCGTTCCTCCTGATTTGTCCAAATTTACAAGTTCCATTAATCAAAATATCATATAAATTGTTCTCCTAGTGTTCATAGAGGTATATTTAAATTAGGTTAATTAGTAATAAAATGATCTATCTATGCATAAAAACAGAGGCCGTGTCCAAGGCTGCTGAATGAATGTTTAAATTACAGAGGATGTTCCTCATAATTCCAGGCGCCAGGTTCCTGCAAGAATAAAACATGAAGGAGCTGAGAATCTAGTTCAGGCCGTGTAACGACAGCAAATACAGGAGAACAGGGGCACAATGTTCTTTTTAAGTTCACTTCTTGCAGTGCCTTCAGTTCTTGGGGAAATGGGGAAGGTGGAGGAGTGTGGAGGCGATGGGTGAGAAAAGAAGCGTGCAGAGATCCAACAATTGCTGAGGGAGGAGGAACGTCAGGCGGTTCTCTTTCTCCTGAACTTTCACATTTAAATTTCAAACAAAAACGAGTTTTAATTGTTATACTCAGAAATTGCGGTCTGGTCTGAGATACCATAGAACTATGGTCTGCAAAACTATTTGATCTTTGGCTGGAGAGGGGATCGTCCCATCGGTAGTGATCACAAATTCAGATATTTCTCAGAAATACAACACACTGTCCTCACACATCCTTCATACTCCACACACAAAGTTCCTGAATCCGTGCTTTTGATTACTGACTACAATCCTGCAGAAACACAGGATTCTGCACAAATACACTGGTTCTCACTGTTTCTTGTGGTTTCTGTTTCTTTCAGTCTTCTGGGTCCAAAATGGATCTGGTCGTGGTGAAAAAAGGGTACAAGTGATCCAAGAACCTAATGTTATCGTGCATTGCTGTTGGTCGGATATTGGGTTGCTGCAGACTGGTCAGGGTGCCCATGCTGACCCCTGTCCAGTGGTGGATAGTACCAAGTAAATGTAATTTGTTGTGTAACTGTGCTACCGATTGAATTATATTGACCTGCTATAGTACAGTTTGCCAGACCATCCATGGCTTTATTTAAGCGATTTTTTTGGAAGTTTCATTTTCAAATGCATTTTGTGCCTGCCTCAGCCGCGTACAATTTCGTTTTACAGGAATTCACCACCTAATATAAGCAAACAGGTAGAGGTACGATTTAGTTCTGATGGAAATTTCTGATGGCTAGTTTGTTAGCTATACAGATTGGACAAACGCTGTTAACCATAATGGCAGTAGCAGGCTAAAGCTTTTTTTTTTATCCATTTCAATTCGATGGCTGTGTAAGCCTTTTCAGTTTATTTTATAATATGGTAATTTTTTTGTGTTTCCAGATCCTAAATGTTGAAGTATGGTACCAGCATCTTAAAATTATTGTATTTGGATACAATAACACATATTATCACAGACTGCATATTATAATGTTTAATGCAACTTTTACCTACTGAACGGAACACGATCGGCAAGGCAAGTGAAGCAGTGCATTGTGGGATTTGTTGTTGTGTGTCTGTTATCAGTGCTTCATTGGGCCATAATACTATATGTCTATATTAAATAATCTGGCACTCCAGATGTGCCCCACGGGTTTGATGCCGGCTATAAATGCATGTGAGACAACTGCACATAAACAAGCCAAGTATGTCTGTGTAGCCAGATGAAAACAGAGATCTGCTAATGAAATAAAGGGTAAAAATTTAAGGGGAAAAAGTATCATACATTATTGTATTTTTGGAATGATTTATTATATAGATCATACGTCTGGCAACACTGTGTTTTTCAGGGATGAATGTGATAAATTTGCTAACAATAAAAGTGATTAACGTGATTTTTAACTTTTCATGCTGGAAATCGAATCTATTATCATGCACAGTATGATGTAATTGGAGTGGAGTTGTGCTTTTGCCCGGCATCAGCAGACCAACCATGCAGACAGATTATCAGTTAGATGAACACAAGTTTCATTGAGGCGCGTATTTTACAGGGGCTGCATTAACAGGTCAAAATAGATTTAGTTGATTGTATTTACAGTCTTTTCAAAGGCCCTGAGTTCCTCCTAATGTAGGACAATGCTGGACTTCATGTGAATGGAGTGTCAGCCGTTTCTGCAAGACAAAGGCATTGATGCTATGGACTGGCCGCCCACCTGGAATCTTTTCTCAACAAAATCTTTTCTCAACAGATGTGTGAAGTGAAGTGTTTGTCATTGTGAAACACTGCAGCACAGCACACGGGACACATGTGTCCTCTGCTTTTAACCATCACCCTTGGTGAGCAGTGGACAGCCATAACGGAGCAGTGTGTGGGGACGGTGCTTTGCTCAGTGGCACCTTGGCGGATCGGGATTCGAACCTGTAACCTTCCTTAACTGCTAGGCCACCACTGCCACTAATGACAGTGTCCTCTTTCAACAGGATAATCCACCACAGGGCAAAAACAGTTCAAGATCGGCTTCGAGTACCTCAAAAAGCTGTTTGATCAGTGTATTATTTTATTATGCAGACAAATGTTATATCAGTAGGTCCATTATGTATTTTAATCGCACCTTCCCTTGAAACACAGCACACCAGATGTAATTTCACAGCAGAGCTGACGTCCTACTGATATCAGCCCTCAGGTGAGACAGAACAGCATTTATTCAGGGCAGTAATGAACAGAGCCTCACAATGAACACCACAGCATGAACAATGAACACAGGCTGCTGCTGCAGAATCATGCTGAGCGGCGGAGTGCTGGGGGAAATACCAGAAATACATGAGAAATCGTAGGCCACATTTCAGGGATCAGCCTCCCAGATCCAGCTTCTCGTGGTGCAGAACCGCCTCGACTGTGTTGCTGTGAACGTAGGTTCAGATGAAGACACGGTGACCATGAACAACAAATGCTTCGGAACGTCCCTGTATGGAAAAGTTCTCACTTCTGAGCCGATCAAAACATCAGATGTTTCTGGGAAGACGAGATATGTTCACAATTTCATTTTCCAGCTAGGAATACTGAAGACCACCTATACACTTTAATCCCAACATTTATTGGTGTCCACTTTTAACAGGATAAAAAAAGTGAAGTGATTGTCACATGTGATACACAGCAGCACAGCACACGGTGCACACAGTGAAATTTGTCCTCTGCATTTAACCCATCACCCTTGGTGAGCGGTGGGCAGCCATGACAGGCGCCCGGGGAGCAGTGTGGGAGGACGGTGCTTTGCTCAGTGGTACCTCAGTGGCACCTTGGCGGATCGGGATTCGAACCGGCAACTTTCTGATTACTGGGCCGCTTCCTTAACCAATAGGCCACCACTGCCCCATGCACCTAGCACCTAGCTACACTGCAGAAAATATTCAGGAATGGCTTGAGACTTCATCTGCTAGTAATAATAATTGTTTTGTATTCTCAAAATGTCTATACAGTTGCCCATAAACACAAACTACATACAGATAACATGGCATTGGAACATATATACACACATATATAACCAGCCGATAAAGAAGGCTGGACCAAGGGGTCCTGGTGGGTCTGCCACTAAACCGTGCCTCAGGACCCTTCTATGGGAGCTGAGGGCGAACGAGCGTTTTGTCTGTCTGCTGGCACACGTTGAGATCGACGCTCGGTTTATTGTGATTCAGTCCAGATCTCCTTCCCTCTCTGTCGGTGAGAGCCGACGAGGTGATTGGCGGCTCAGGCAGGAGGTCTCGGTTACCAAGATACCGAAGGATGCGCTGCAGCAGACAGGTTGTTGAAACCAAGTGTGTTCGTGGATTTCATGTACCCTTCGCATGAATCTCTTCATTCGTATAGGCGTGTGTTTTCCATATGCAGGAGGTAAATTCGACACTCGTGCCCGCGGGCCAGTTTTGTCCATTTTCCGTCCTCCCCACAGCCATGTCTCAGCTGATAGTTTATCTGTCTGTCTGTCTGTCTCCACCGCCTCCCGATCAAAGCTCTTTGATGTCTCTGTCTGCTTTTTTCTAA